>NC_058518.1:600000-885492 GCF_904849725.1 Hordeum vulgare subsp. vulgare | reverse complement strand
CCGGTTACGTGGAACTCGTCAAAACTCAAAGTTTTGGCCTATTGTGGCAATTTTGTATCCTATTATTCACTGATTTTGGGTCGTGCTGCGATCCGACGTTTCGGTAACCTCGTGGTCTGGTTATAGGGAACTCTTAAAAACTCGCAATTTTGGCCTATTCTGGCCAGTTTTATATGCTATTAGTCACTGAATTCGGGTCGTACTACGATCTAGACGCTTCGGGAACCCTGGGGGCGGTTACAGGTAACTCGTCAAAACTCATAGTTTTGGCCTATTATGGCTAGGTTTGTATCCTATTAGTCACTGATTTTGGGTCCTCCTGCGTTCCAAATTTTTCGGGAACTCTGGGTCCGGTTTCGGGGAACTAGTCAAAACTCGCAGTTTGACCTATTCCGGTCAGGTTTGTATACTATTACCCACTGATTTTGGATCGTGCTGCAATCCGAATGTTTGGGGAACCCCGGGCTCCGGTTACGCGGAACTCATCAAAACTCGCAATTTTCGCCTATTCTGCCACTTTTGTATGCTATTAGTCTCTGATTTTGGGTCCTGCTGCGATTGGAATATTTCGGGAAACCTAGGGTCCGTTTATGGGGAACTCGTCAAAACTCGCAGTTTTGCCCAATTCTGGCCAGTTTCATATGCTATTACTCACTGATTTTGGGTCGTGCTCCGGTCCAAACGTTTTGGGAACCCCGGGGTCCGTTTTTGGAGAACTTGTCAAAACTCTTAGTTTTACCTATTCTGGCCAGGTTTGTATGCTATTACTCACTGATTTTTGTGCCTGCTGCGATCCAAACATTTTGGGAACACCGGGGTCCGGTTACGTGGAATTTATCAAAACTCGCGGTTTTGGTCTATTCCGACCAGTTTTGTATGCTATTACTCACTGATTTTGGTTCCTGCTGCAATCCAAACATTTTGGGAACCCCAGGGTCCGGTTTCGGGGAACTCGTCAAAACTCGCAGTTTTGACCTATTCCGGCCAGGTTTATATGCTATTACTCACTGATTTTGGATCGTGCTGCGATCCGAATGTTTTGCGAACCCCGGGCTCAGATTACGGGGAAGTCGTAAAAACTCGCAATTTTGGCCTATTCTGGCAACTTTTGTATGCTATTAATCACTGCGATCCATACGCTTCGGGAACCCCGATGTCCGGTTATAGGGAACTCGTCAAAACTCGCAGCTTTGGCCTATTATGGCTAGGTTTGTATCCTATTAGTCACTGATTTTGGGTCCTCCTGCGTTCCAAATTTTTCGGGAACTCTGGGTCCGGTGTCGGGGAACTCGTCAAATCTCGCAGTTTTGACCTATTCGGCCAGGTTTGTATTCTATTACTCACTAATTTTGGAGCATGATGCGATCCGAATGTTTTGCGAACCCCGGGTCTATTCTGGCCACTTTTGTATGCTATAAGTCACTGATTTTTTGTCATGATATGATCCAAACGTTCCGGCAACCCCGGGGTCCGGTTACGGGAACTCGTGAAAACTCGCAATTTTGGCCTATTCTGGCCACTTTTGTATGCTATTAGTCACTGATTTTGGGTCCTACTATGATTGGAATATTTCGGGAACCCTATGATCCGTTTTCGGGGAACTCGTCATAACTCGCAGTTTTGCCCTGTTCCGGCCAGGTTTGTATGCTATTACTCACTGATTTTGGGTCATGATGTGATCCAAAAGTTTCGGGAACACCGTGGTCCGGTTACGGCAAACTCATGAAAACTGGCAGTTTTGGCCTATTCCGGCCAGGTTTGTATGCAATTACTCACTGATTTTGGGTCCTGCTACGATCCGAATGTGTCGCGCACCCCAGGGTCCGGTTATGTGGAACTCGTCAAAACTCACAGTTTTGGCCTATTGTGGCAATTTTGTATCTTATTATTCACTGATTTTGGGTCGTGCTGCGATCCGAGGTTTCGGTAACCTCGTGGTCCGGTTATAGGGAACTATTAAAAACTCGCAATTTTGGCCTATTCTGGCCAGTTTTGTATGCTATTAGTCACTGAATTCGGGTCCTACTACGATCTAGACGCTTCGGGAACCCTGGGCCGGTTACAGGTAACTCGTCAAAACTCATAGTTGTGGCCTATTATGGCTAGGTTTGTATCCTATTAGTCACTGATTTTGGGTCCTCCTGCGTTCCAAATTTTTCGGGAACTCTGGGTCCGGTTTCGGGGAACTCGTCAAAACTCGCAGTTTTGACCTATTTGGCCAGGTTTGTATGCTATTACTCACTAATTTTGGAGCATGCTGCGATCCGAATGTTTTGCGAACCCCGGGCCTATTCTGGCCACTTTTGTATGCTAGTAGTCACTAATTTTTGGTCATGATGTGATCCGAACGTTCCGGCAACCCCGGGGTCCGGTTACGGGAACTCGTAAAAACTCGCAATTTTGGCCTATTCTAGCCACTTTTGTATGCTATTAGTCACTGATTTTGGGTCCTACTATGATTGGAATATTTCGGGAACCTATGGTTCGTTTACGGGGAACTCGTCAAAACTCGCAGTTTTGCCCTGTTCCGGCCAGGTTTGTATGCTATTACTCACTGATTTTGGGTCATGATGTGATCCGAAAGTTTTCGGGAACACCGTGGTCCGGTTACGGCTAACTCATGAAAACTCGCAGTTTTGGCCTATTCCGGCCAGGTTTGTATGCAATTACTCACTGATTTTGGGTCCTGCTACGATCCGAATGTGTCGCGCACCCCAGGGTCCGGTTACGTGGAACTCGTCAAAACTCACAGTTTTGGCCTATTGTGGCAATTTTGTATCTATTATTCACTGATTTCGGGTCGTGCTGCGATCCGACATTTCGGTAACCTCGTGGTCTGGTTATAGGGAACTATTAAAAACTCGCAATTTTGGCCTATTCCGGCCAGTTTTGTATGCTATTAGTCACTGAATTCGGGTCCTACTATGATCTAGATGCTTCGGGAACCCTGTGGTCTGGTTAGAGGTAACTCGTCAAAACTCATAGTTTTGGCCTATTATGGCTAGGTTTGTATCCTATTAGTCACTGATTTTGGGTCCTCACGCGTTCCAAAATTTTCGGGAACCTCTGGGTCCGGTTTCCGAGAACTCGTCAAAACTCGCAGTTTTGACCTATTTCGGTCAGGTTTGTATGCTATTACTCACTGATTTTGGATCGTGCTGCGATCCGAATGTTTTGCGAACCACGGGATCCGGTTACGCGGGGAACTCATCAAAACTCGCAATTTTCGCCTATTCTGGCCACTTTTGTATGCTATTAGTCACTTATTTTGGGTCCTGCTGCGATTGGAATATTTCGGGAAACCTAGGGTCCATTTACGGGGAACTCGTCAAAACTCGCAGTTTTGCCCTATTCGGGCCAGTTTGGTATGCTATTACTCACTGATTTTGGGTCCTGCTCCGGTCCAACCGTTTTGGGAACCCCGAGGTCCGTTTTTGGCGAACTTGTCAAAACTCTTAGTTTTACCTATTCCGGCCAGGTTTGTATGCTATTACTCACTGATTTTGTTCCTGCTCCGATCCAAACATTTTGGAACACCGGGGTCGGGTTACGGGGAATTTATCAAAACTCGCGGTTTTGGTCTATTCCGACGAGTTTTGTATGCTATTACTCACTGATTTTGGTTCTGCTGTGATCCAAACATTTTGGGAACCCCAGGGTCCGGTTTCGAGGAACTCGTCAAAACTCGCAGTTTTGACCTATTTCGGTCAGGTTTATATGCTATTACTCACTGATTTTGGATCGTGCTGCGATCCGAATGTTTTGCGAACCCCGGGCTCAGGTTACGGGGGAAGTCGTAAAAACTCGCAATTTGGCCTATTCTCGCAACTTTTGTATGCTATTTAATCACTGATTTTGGGTCCTACTGCAATCCAGACGCTTCGGGAACCCCGATGTCCGGTTATAGGGAACTCGTCAAAACTCGCACCTTTGGCCTATTGTGGCCAATTTTGTATCCTATTAGTCACTCATTTTGGTTCCTCCGGCGTTCCAAATGTTTCGGGAACTGTGGGTCCGGTTTCGGGGAACTCGTCAAAACTCGCAGTTTTGACCTATTCGTCCAGGTTTGTATGCTATTACTCACTAATTTTGGAGCGTGCTGCGATCCGAATGTTTTGCGAACCCCGGCCTATTCTGGCCACTTTTGTATGCTATTAGTCACTGATTTTTGGTCATGATGTGATCCGAACGTTCCGGCAACCCCGGGGTGCCGGTTACGGGGAACTCTCGAAAACTCGCAATTTTGGCCTATTCTGGCAAATTCTGTATGCTATTAGTCACTGATTTTGGGTCCTACTATGATTGGAATATTTCGGGAACCCTATGGTCGGTTTACGGGGAACTCGTCAAAACTCGCAGTTTTGCCCTGTTCCGGCCAGGTTTGTATGCTATTACTCACTGATTTTGGGTCATGATGTGATCCGAAAGTTTCGGGAACACCGTGGTCCTGGTTACGGCTAACTCATGAAAACTCGCAGTTTTGGCTATTCCGGCCAGGTTTGTATGCAATTACTCACTGATTTTGGGTCCTGCTACGATCCGAATGTGTCGCGCACCCAGGGTTCGGTTACGTGGAACTCGTCAAAACTCACAGTTTTGGCCTATTGTGGCAATTTTGTATCCTATTATTCACCGATTTTGGGTCGTGCTGCGATCCGACATTTCGGTAACCTCGTGGTCTGGTATAGGGAACTATTAAAAACTCGCAATTTTGGCCTATTCCGGCCAGTTTTTGTATGCTATTAGTCACTGAATTCGGGTCCTACTATGATCTAGATGCTTCGGGAACCCTGTGGTCTGGTTAGAGGTAACTCGTCAAAACTCATAGTTTGGCCTATTATGGCTAGGTTTGTATCCTATTAGTCACTGACTTTGGGTCCTCACGCGTTCCAAATTTTTCGGGAACTCTGGGTCCGGTTTCCGAGAACTCGTCAAAACTCGCAGTTTTGACCTATTTCGGTCAGGTTTGTATGCTATTACTCACTGATTTTGGATCGTGCTGCGATCCGAATGTTTTGCGAACCACGGGATCCGGTTACGCGGAACTCATCAAAACTCGCAATTTTCGCCTATTCTGGCCACTTTTGTATGCTATTAGTCACTGATTTTGGGTCCCGCTGCGATTGGAATATTTCGGGAAACCTAGGGTCCATTTACGGGGAACTCGTCAAAACTCGCAGTTTTGCCCTATTCTGGCCAGTTTGGTATGCTATTACTCACTGATTTTGGGTCCTGCTCCGGTCAACCGTTTTGGGAACCCCGAGGTCCGTTTTTGGCGAACTTGTCAAAACTCTTAGTTTTACCTATTCCGGCCAGGTTTGTATGCTATTACTCACTGATTTTTGTTCTGCTCCGATCCAAACATTTTGGGAACACCGGGGTCCGGTTACGGGAAATTTATCAAAACTCGCGGTTTTTGGTCTATTCCGACCAGTTTTGTATGCTATTACTCAATGATTTTGGTTCCTGCTGCGATCCAAACATTTGGGAACCCCAGGGTCCGGTTTCGAGGAACTCGTCAAAACTCGCAGTTTTGACCTATTTCGGTCAGGTTTTATATGCTATTACTCACTGATTTTTGATCGTGCTGCGATCCGAATGTTTTGCGAACCCCGGGCTGAGGTTACGGGGAAGTCGAGTAAAAACTCGCAATTTGGGCCTATTCTCGCAACTTTTGTATGCTATTTAATCACTGATTTTGGGTCCTACTGCAATCCAGACGCTTCGGGAACCCCGATGTTCGGTTATAGGGAACTCGTCAAAACTCGCACCTTTGGCCTATTGTGGCCAATTTTGTATCCTATTAGTCACTTCATTTTGGTCCTCGGGCGTTCCAAATGTTTCGGGAACTGTGGGTCCGGTTTCGGGGAACTCGTCAAAACTCGCAGTTTTGACCTATTCGTCCAGGTTTGTATGCTATTACTCACTAATTTTGGAGCGTGCTGCGATCCGAATGTTTTGCGAACCCCGGGCCTATTCTGGCCACTTTTGTATGCTATTAGTCACTGATTTTTGGTCATGATGTGATCCGAACGTTCCGGCAACCCCGGGGTCCGGTTACGGGGAACTCTCGAAAACTCGCAATTTTGGCCTATTCTGGCAACTTCTGTATGCTATTAGTCACTGATTTTGGGTCCTACTATGATTGGAATATTTCGGGAACCCTATGGTCGGTTTACGGGGAACTCGTCAAAACTCGCAGTTTTGCCCTGTTTTGGCCAGGTTTGTATGCTATTACTCACTGATTTTGGGTCATGATGTGATCCGAAAGTTTCGGGAACACCGTGGTCCGGTTACGGCTAACTCATGAAAACTCGCAGTTTTGGCCTATTCCGGCCAGGTTTGTATGCAATTACTCACTGATTTTGGGTCCTGCTACGATCCGAATGTGTCGCGCACCCCAGGGTCCGGTTACGTGGAACTCGTCAAAACTCACAATTTTGGCCTATTGTGGCAATTTTGTATCCTATTATTCACTGATTTTGGGTCGTGCTGCGATCCGACATTTCGGTAACCTCGTGGTCTGGTTATAGGGAACTATTAAAAACTCGCAATTTTGGCCTATTCCGGCCAGTTTTGTATGCTATTAGTCACTGAATTCGGGTCCTACTATGATCTAGATGCTTCGGGAACCCTGTGGTCTGGTTAGAGGTAACTCGTCAAAACTCATAGTTTTGGCCTATTATGGCTAGGTTTGTATCCTATTAGTCACTGATTTTGGGTCCTCACGCGTTCCAAATTTTTCGGGAACTCTGGGTCCGGTTTCCGAGAACTCGTCAAAACTCGCAGTTTTGACCTATTTCGGTCAGGTTTGTATGCTATTACTCACTGATTTTGGATCGTGCTGCGATCCGAATGTTTTGCGAACCACGGGATCCGGTTACGCGGAACTCATCAAAACTCGCAATTTTCGCCTATTCTGGCCACTTTTGTATGCTATTAGTCACTTATTTTGGGTCCTGCTGCGATTGGAATATTTCGGGAAACCTAGGGTCCATTTACGGGGAACTCGTCAAAACTCGCAGTTTTGCCCTATTCTGGCCAGTTTCGTATGCTATTACTCACTGATTTTGGGTCCTGCTCCGGTCCAACCGTTTTGGGAACCCCGAGGTCCGTTTTTGGCGAACTTGTCAAAACTCTTAGTTTTACCTATTCCGGCCAGGTTTGTATGCTATTACTCACTGATTTTTGTTCCTGCTCCGATCCAAACATTTTGGGAACACCGGGGTCGGGTTACGGGGAATTTATCAAAACTCGCGGTTTTGGTCTATTCCGACGAGTTTTGTATGCTATTACTCACTGATTTTGGTTCCTGCTGCGATCCAAACATTTTGGAACCCCAGGGTCCGGTTTCGAGGAACTCGTCAAAACTCGCAGTTTTGACCTATTCCGGTCAGGTTTATATGCTATTACTCACTGATTTTGGATCGTGCTGCGATCCGAATGTTTTGCGAACCCCGGGCTCAGGTTACGGGGAAGTCGTAAAACCTCGCAATTTGGGCCTATTCTCGCAACTTTTGTATGCTATTTAATCACTGATTTTGGGTCCTACTGCAATCCAGACGCTTCGGGAACCCCGATGTCCGGTTATAGGGAACTCGTCAAAACTCGCACCTTTGGCCTATTGTGGCCAATTTTGTATCCTATTAGTCACTCATTTTGGTTCCTCCGGCGTTCCAAATGTTTCGGGGACTGTGGGTCCGGTTTCGGGGAACTCGTCAAAACTCGCAGCTTTGACCTATTCGGCCAGGTTTGTATGCTATTACTCACTAATTTTGGAGCATGCTGCGATCCGAATGTTTTGCGAACCCCGGGCCTATTCTGGCCACTTTTGTATGCTATCAGTCACTGATTTTTGGTCATGATGTGATCCGAACGTTCCGGCAACCCCGGGGTCCGGTTTCGGGGGAACTCGTGAAAACTCGCAATTTTGGCCTATTCTGGCCACTTCTGTATGCTATTAGTCACTGATTTTGGGTCCTACTATGACTGGAATATTTCGGGAACCCTATGGTCGGTTTACGGGGAACTCGTCAAAACTAGCAGTTTTGCCCTATTCTGGCCAGGTTCGTATGCTATTACTCACTGATTTTGGGTCCTGCTCCGGTCCAAACGTTTTCGGAACCCCGGGGTCCGTTTTTGGCGAACTTGTCAAAACTCTTAGTTTTACCTATTCTGGCCAGGTTTGTATGCTATTACTCACTGATTTTTGTTCCAGCTGCGATCCAAACAATTTGGGAACACCGGGGTCCGGTTACGGGGAATTTATCAAAACTCGCGGTTTTGGTCTATTCCGACCAGTTTTGTATGCTATTACTCAATGATTTTGGTTCCTGCTGCGATCCAAACATTTTGGGAACCCCAGGGTCCGGCTGCAAGGAACTCGTCAAAACTCGCAGTTTTGACCTATTCCGGTCAGGTTTATATGCTATTACTCACTTATTTTGGATGGTGCTGCGATCCGAATATTTTGCGAACCCCGGGCTCAGGTTACGGGGAAGTCGTAAAAACTCGCAATTTTGGCCTATTCTCGCAACTTTTGTATGCTATTAATCACTGATTTTGGGTCCTACTGCGATCCAGACGCTTCGGGAACCCCGATGTCCGGTTATAGGGAACTCGTCAAAACTCGCACCTTTGGCCTATTGTGGCCAACTTTGTATCCTATTAGTCACTGATTTTGGTTCCTCCGGCGTTCCAAATGTTTCGGGAACTGTGGGTCCGGTTTCGGGGAACTCGTCAAAACTCGCAGTTTTGACCTATTCGGCCAGGTTTGTATGCTATTACTCACTAATTTTGGAGCGTGCTGCGACCCGAATGTTTTGCGAACCCCGGGCCTATTCTGGCCACTTTTGTATGCTATTAGTCACTGATTTTTGGTCATGATGTGATCCGAACGTTCCGGCAACCCCGGGGTCCGGTTACGGGGAACTCGTGAAAACTCGCAATTTTGGCCTATTCTGGCCACTTGTGTATGCTATTAGTCACTGATTTTGGGTCCTACTATGACTGGAATATTTCGGGAACCATATGGTCTGTTTACGGGGAACTCGTCAAAACTCGCAATTTTGCCCTATTCTGGCCAGGTTCGTATGCTATTACTCACTGATTTTGGGTCCTGCTCCGGTCCAAACGTTTTCGGAACCCCGGGGTCCGTTTTTGGCGAACTTGTCAAAACTCTTAGTTTTACCTATTCTGGCCAGGTTTGTATGCTATTACTCACTGATTTTTGTTCCAGCTGCGATCCAAACAATTTGGGAACACCGGGGTCCGGTTACGGGGAATTTATCAAAACTCGCGGTTTTGGTCTATTCCGACCAGTTTTGTATGCTATTACTCAATGATTTTGGTTCCTGCTGCGATCCAAACATTTTGGGAACCCCAGGGTCCGGCTGCAAGGAACTCGTCAAAACTCGCAGTTTTGACCTATTCCGGTCAGGTTTATATGCTATTACTCACTTATTTTGGATCGTGCTGCGATCCGAATATTTTGCGAACCCCGGGCTCAGGTTACGGGGAAGTCGTAAAAACTCGCAATTTTGGCCTATTCTCGCAACTTTTGTATGCTATTAATCACTGATTTTGGGTCCTACTGCGATCCAGACGCTTCGGGAACCCCGATGTCCGGTTATAGGGAACTCGTCAAAACTCGCACCTTTGGCCTATTGTGGCCAACTTTGTATCCTATTAGTCACTGATTTTGGTTCCTCCGGCGTTCCAAATGTTTCGGGAACTGTGGGTCCGGTTTCGGGGAACTCGTCAAAACTCGCAGTTTTGACCTATTCGGCCAGGTTTGTATGCTATTACTCACTAATTTTGGAGCGTGCTGCGACCCGAATGTTTTGCGAACCCCGGGCCTATTCTGGCCACTTTTGTATGCTATTAGTCACTGATTTTTGGTCATGATGTGATCCGAACGTTCCGGCAACCCCGGGGTCCGGTTACGGGGAACTCGTGAAAACTCGCAATTTTGGCCTATTCTGGCCACTTGTGTATGCTATTAGTCACTGATTTTGGGTCCTACTATGACTGGAATATTTCGGGAACCATATGGTCTGTTTACGGGGAACTCGTAAAAACTCGCAATTTTGCCCTCTTCTGGCCAGTTTCGTATGCTATTACTCACTGATTTTGGGTCCTGCTCCGGTCCAAACGTTTTCGGAACCCCGGGGTCCGTTTTTGGCGAACTTGTCAAAACTCTTAGTTTTACCTATTCTGGCCAGGTTTGTATGCTATTACTCACTGATTTTTGTTCCAGCTGCGATCCAAACAATTTGGGAACACCGGGGTCCGGTTACGGGGAATTTATCAAAACTCGCGGTTTTGGTCTATTCCGACCAGTTTTGTATGCTATTACTCAATGATTTTGGTTCCTGCTGCGATCCAAACATTTTGGGAACCCCAGGGTCCGGCTGCAAGGAACTCGTCAAAACTCGCAGTTTTGACCTATTCCGGTCAGGTTTATATGCTATTACTCACTTATTTTGGATGGTGCTGCGATCCGAATATTTTGCGAACCCCGGGCTCAGGTTACGGGGAAGTCGTAAAAACTCGCAATTTTGGCCTATTCTCGCAACTTTTGTATGCTATTAATCACTTATTTTGGGTCCTACTGCGATCCAGACGCTTCGGGAACCCCGATGTCCGGTTATAGGGAACTCGTCAAAACTCGCACCTTTGGCCTATTGTGGCCAACTTTGTATCCTATTAGTCACTGATTTTGGTTCCTCCGGCGTTCCAAATGTTTCGGGAACTGTGGGTCCGGTTTCGGGGAACTCGTCAAAACTCGCAGTTTTGACCTATTCGGCCAGGTTTGTATGCTATTACTCACTAATTTTGGAGCGTGCTGCGACCCGAATGTTTTGCGAACCCCGGGCCTATTCTGGCCACTTTTGTATGCTATTAGTCACTGATTTTTGGTCATGATGTGATCCGAACGTTCCCGCAACCCCGGGGTCCGGTTACGGGGAACTCGTGAAAACTCGCAATTTTGGCCTATTCTGGCCACTTGTGTATGCTATTAGTCACTGATTTTGGGTCCTACTATGACTGGAATATTTCGGGAACCATATGGTCTGTTTACGGGGAACTCGTCAAAACTCGCAATTTTGCCCTATTCTGGCCAGGTTCGTATGCTATTACTCACTGATTTTGGGTCCTGCTCCGGTCCAAACGTTTTCGGAACCCCGGGGTCCGTTTTTGGCGAACTTGTCAAAACTCTTAGTTTTACCTATTCTGGCCAGGTTTGTATGCTATTACTCACTGATTTTTGTTCCAGCTGCGATCCAAACAATTTGGGAACACCGGGGTCCGGTTACGGGGAATTTATCAAAACTCGCGGTTTTGGTCTATTCCGACCAGTTTTGTATGCTATTACTCAATGATTTTGGTTCCTGCTGCGATCCAAACATTTTGGGAACCCCAGGGTCCGGCTGCAAGGAACTCGTCAAAACTCGCAGTTTTGACCTATTCCGGTCAGGTTTATATGCTATTACTCACTTATTTTGGATCGTGCTGCGATCCGAATATTTTGCGAACCCCGGGCTCAGGTTACGGGGAAGTCGTAAAAACTCGCAATTTTGGCCTATTCTCGCAACTTTTGTATGCTATTAATCACAGATTTTGGGTCCTACTGCGATCCAGACGCTTCGGAAACCCCGATGTCCGGTTATAGGGAACTCGTCAAAACTCGCACCTTTGGCCTATTGTGGCCAACTTTGTATCCTATTAGTCACTGATTTTGGTTCCTCCGGCGTTCCAAATGTTTCGGGAACTGTGGGTCCGGTTTCGGGGAACTCGTCAAAACTCGCAGTTTTGACCTATTCGGCCAGGTTTGTATGCTATTACTCACTAATTTTGGAGCGTGCTGCGACCCGAATGTTTTGCGAACCCCGGGCCTATTCTGGCCACTTTTGTATGCTATTAGTCACTGATTTTTGGTCATGATGTGATCCGAACGTTCCGGCAACCCCGGGGTCCGGTTACGGGGAACTCGTGAAAACTCGCAATTTTGGCCTATTCTGGCCACTTGTGTATGCTATTAGTCACTGATTTTGGGTCCTACTATGACTGGAATATTTCGGGAACCATATGGTCTGTTTACGGGGAACTCGTCAAAACTCGCAGTTTTGCCCTGTTCCGGCCAGGTTTGTATGCTATTACTCACTGATTTTGGATCATGATGTGACCCGAAAGTTTCGCGAACACCGTGGTCCGGTTACGGCTAACTCGGGAAAACTCGCAGTTTTGGCCTATTCCGGCCAGGTTTGTATGCAATTACTCACTGATTTTGGATCCTGCTACGATCCGAATGTGTCGCGAACCCCAGGGTCTGGTTACGTGGGACTCGTCAAATCTCACAATTTTGGCCTATTGTGGCAATTTTGTATCTTATTATTCACTGATTTTGGGTCGTGTTGCGATCCGACATTTCGGTAACCTCGTGGTCTGGTTATAGGGAACTCTTAAAATTCGCAATTTTGGCCTATTCCGGCCAGTTTTGTATGCCATTAGTCACTGAGTTTGGGTCCTACTATGATCTAGACGCTTCGGGAACCCTGGGGTCCGGTTAGAGGTAACTCGTCAAAACTCATAGTTTTGGCCTATTATGGCTAGGTTTGTATCCTATTAGTCACTGATTTTGTGTCCTCCTGCGTTCCAAATTTTTCGGGAACTCTGGGTCCGGTTTCGGGGAACTCGTCAAAACTCGCAGTTTTGACCTATTCCGGTCAGGTTTGTATGCTATTACTCACTGATTTTGGATCGTGCTGCGATCCGAATGTTTTGCGAACCCCGGGCTCCGGTTACGCGGAACTCATCAAAACTCGCAATTTTCGCCTATTCTGGCCACTTTTGTATGCTATTAGTCACTGATTTTGGTTCCTGCTGCGACTGGAATATTTCGGGAAACCTAGGGTCCGTTTACGGGGAACTCGTCAAAACTCGCAGTTTTGACCTATTCCGGCCAGGTTTATATGCTATTACTCACTGATTTTGGATTGTGCTGCGATCCGAATGTTTTGCGGACCCCGGGCTCAGGTTACGGGGAAGTCTTAAAAACTCGCAATTTTGGCCTATTCTCGCAACTTTTGTATGCTATTAATCACTGATTTTGGGTCCTACTGCGATCCAGACGCTTCGGGAACCCCGATGTCCGGTTATAGGGAACTCGTCAAAACTCGCAGCTTTGGCCTATTGTGGCCAATTTTTTATCCTATTAGTCACTGATTTTGGTTCCTCCGGCGTTCCAAATGTTTCGGGAACTGTGGGTCCGGTTTCGGGGAACTCGTCAAAACTCGCAGTTTTGACCTATTCGGCCAGGTTTGTATGCTATTACTCACTAATTTTGGAGGGTGCTGCGATCCAAATGTTTTGGGAACCCCGGGCCTATTCTGGCCACTTTTGTATGCTATTAGTCACTGAGTTTTGGTCATGATGTGATTCGAACGTTCCGGCAACCCCGGGGTCCGGTTACGGGGAACTCGTGAAAACTCGCAATTTTCGCCTATTCTGGCCACTTCTGTATGGTATTAGTCACTGATTTTGGGTCCTACTATGATTGGAATATTTCGGGAACCCTATGGTCCGTTTACGGGGAACTCGTCAAAACTCGCAGTTTTGCCCTGTTCCGGCCAGGTTAGTATGCTATTACTCACTGATTTTGGGTCATGATGTTATCCGAAAGTTTCGGGAACACCGTGGTCCGGTTACGGCTAACTCGTGAAAACTCGCAGTTTTGGCCTATTCCGGCCAGGTTTGTATGCAATTAGTCACTCATTTTGGATCCTGCTACGATCCGAATGTGTCGCGAACCCCAGGGTCCCGTTACGTGGAACAAATCAAAACTCACAGTTTTGGCCTATTGTGGCAATTTTGTATCTTATTAGTCACTGATTTTGGGTCGTGTTGCGATCCGACATTTCGGTAACCTCGTGGTCTGGTTATAGGGAACTCTTAAAAACTCGCAATTTTGGCCTATTTCGGCCAGTTTTGTACGCCATTAGTCACTGAATTCGGGTCCTACTATGATCTAGACGCTTCGGGAACCCTGGGGTCCGGTTAGAGGTAACTCGTCAAAACTCATAGTTTTGGCCTATTATGGCTAGGTTTGTATCCTATTAGTCACTGATTTTGGGTCCTCCTGCGTTCCAAATTTTTCGGCAACTCTGGGTCCGGTTTCGTGGAACTCGTCAAAACTCGCAGTTTTGACCTATTCCGGTCAGGTTTGTATGCTATTACTCACTGATTTTGGATCGTGCTGCGATCCAAATGTTTTGCGAACCCCGGGCTCCGGTTACGCGGAACTCATCAAAACTCGCAATTTTCGCCTATTCTTGCCTCTTTTGTATGCTATTAGTCATTGATTTTGTGTCCTGCTGCGATTGAAATATTTCGGGAAACCTAGGTTCCTTTTATGGGGAACTCATCAAAACTCGCAGTTTCGCGCTATTCTGGCGAGTTTCGTATGCTATTACTCACTGATTTTGGGTCTGCTCCGGTCCAAACGTTTTGGGAACCCCGGGGTCCGTTTTTGGCGAACTTGTCAAAACTCTTAGTTTTACCTATTCTGGCCAGGTTTGCATGCTATTACTCATTGATTTTCGTTGCTGCTGCGATCCAAACATTTTGGGAACACCGGGGTCCGGTTACGGGGAATTTATAAAAACTCGCGGTTTTGGTCTATTCCGACCAGTTTTGTATGCTATTACTCATTGATTTTTGTTCCTGCTGCGATCCAAACATTTTGGGTACCCCAGGGTCCGGTTTTGGGGAACTCGTCAGAACTCGCAATTTTGACCTATTCCGGCCAGGTTTATATGCTATTACTCACTGATTTTGGATCGTGCTGCGATCCGAATGTTTTGCGAACCCCGGGCTCAAGTTACGGGGAAGTCGTAAAAACTCGCAATTTTGGCCTATTCTGGCAACTTTTGTATGCTATTAATCACTGATTTTGGGTCCTACTGCGATCCAGACGCTTCGGGCACCCCGATGTCCGGTTGTAGGGAACTCGTCAAAACTCGCAGTTTTGACCTATTCCGGTCAGGTTTGTATGCTATTACTCACTAATTTTGGATCGTGCTGTGATCCGAATGTTTTGCGAACCTCGGGCTCCGGTTACGCAGAACTCATGAAAACTCGCAATTTTCGCCTATTCTGGCCACTTTTGTATGCTATTAGTCACTGATTTTGGGTCCTCCTGCAATTGGAATATTTCGGGAAACCTAGGGTCTGTTTACGGGGAACTCGTCAAAACTCGCGAGTTTTGCCCTATTCCGACCAGTTTCCTATGCTATTACTCACTGATTTTTGTTCCTGCTGCGATTCAAACATTTTGGGAACACCGGGGTCCGGTTACGGGGAATTTATCAAAACTCGCAATTTGGACCTAGTCCGGCCAGGTTTATATGCTATTACTCACTGATTTTGGATCGTGCTGCGATCCGAATGTTTGCGAACCCCGGGCTCAGGTTACGGGGAAGTCATAAAAACTCGCAATTTTGGCCTATTCTGGCAACTTTTGTATGCTATTAATCACTGATTTTGGTCCTACTGCGATCCAGACGCTTCGGGAACCCCGATGTCCGGTTATAGGGAACTCGTCAAAACTCGCAGCTTTGGCCTATTGTGGCCAATTTTGTATCCTATTAGTCATTGATTTTGGTTCCTCCGACGTTCCAAATGTTTCGGGAACTGTGGGTCCGGTTTCGGGGAACTCGTCAAAACTCGCAGTTTTGACCTATTCGGCCAGGTTTGTATGCTATTACTCACTAATTTTGGAGCGTGCTGCGATCCGAATGTTCTGCGAACTCCGGGCCTATTCTGGCCACTTTTGTATGCTATTGGTCACTGATTTTTGGTCATGATGGGATCCGAACGTTGCGGCAAGCCCGGGGTCCGGTTACGGGGAACTCGTGAAAACTCGCAATTTTGGCCTATTCTAGCCACTTCTGTATGCTATTAGTCACTGATTTTGGGTCCTACTATGATTGGAATATTTCGGGAACCCTATGGTCCGTTTACGGGGAACTCGTCAAAACTCGCAGTTTTGCCCTGTTCCGACCAGGTTTGTATGCTATTACTCACTGATTTTGGGTCATGATGTGATACGAAAGTTTCGGGAACACCGTGGTCCGGTTACGGCTAACTCGTGAAAACTCGCAGTTTTGGCCTATTCCGGCCAGGTTTGTATGCAATTACTCACTGATTTTGGGACCTGCTACGATCTGAATGTGTCGCGAACCCCAGGGTCCGGTTACATGGAACTCGTCAAAACTCACAGTTTTGGCCTACTGTGGCAATTTTGTATCTTTTTATTCACTGATATCGGGTCGTGTCGTGATCCGACATTTCGGTAACCTCGTGGTCTGGTTATAGGGAACTCTTAAAAACTCGCAATTTTGGCCTATTTCGGTCAGTTTTTTATTCTATTAGTCACAGAATTCGGGTCCTACTACGATCTAGACGCTTCGGGAACCCTGGGGTTCGGTTACAGGTAACTCGTCAAAGTTTTGGCCTATTATGGCTAGGTTTGTATCCTATTAGTCACTGATTTTGGGTCCTCCTGCGTTCCAAATTTTTCAGGAACTCTGGGTCCGGTTTCGGGGAACTCGTCAAAACTCGCAGTTTTGACCTATTCTGGTCAGGTTTGTATGCTATTACTCACTGATTTTGGATCGTGCTGCGATCCGAATGTTTTGCGAACCCCAGGCTCCGTTTACGCGGAACTCATCAAAACTCGCAATTTTCGCCTATTCTGGCCACACTTTTTATGCTATTAGTCACTGATTTTGGGTCCTGCTGCGATTGGAATATTTCAGGAAACCTAGAGTCCGTTTACAGGGAACTCGTCAAAACTCGCAGTTTTGCCCTATTCTGGCCAGTTTCCTATGCTATTACTCACTGATTTTGGGTCCTGCTCCGGTCCAAACGTTTTGGGAACCCCGGGGTCCGTTTTTGGCGAACTTGTCAAAACTCTTAGTTTTACCTATTCTCGCCAGGTTTGTATGCTATTACTCACTGATTTTTGTTCCTGCTACGATCCAAACATTTTGGGTACCCCAGGGTCCGGTTTTGGGGAACTCGTCAAAACTCGCAATTTTGACCTATTCCGGCCAGGTTTATATGCTATTACTCACTGATTTTGGATCGTGCTGCGAATGTTTTGCGAACCCCGGGCTCAAGTTACGGGGAAGTCGTAAAAACTCGCAATTTTGGCCTATTCTGGCAAGTTTTGTATGCTATTAATCACTGATTTTGGGTCCTACTGCGATCCAGACGCTTCGGGCACCCCGATGTCCGGTTGTAGGGAACTCGTCAAAACTCGAAGCTTTGGCCTATTGTGGCCAATTTTGTATCCTATTAGTCATTGATTTTGGTTCCTCCGACGTTCCAAATGTTTCGGGAACTGTGGGTCCGGTTTCGGGGAACTCGTCAAAACTCGCAGTTTTGACCTATTCGGCCAGGTTTGTATGCTATTACTCACTAATTTTGGAGCGTGCTGCGATCCGAATGTTTTGCGAACTCCGGGCCTATTCTGGCCACTTTTGTATGCTATTGGTCACTGATTTTTGGTCATGATGTGATCCGAACGTTCCGGCAACCCCGGGGTCCGGTTACGGGGAACTCGTGAAAACTCGCAATTTTGGCCTATTCTGGCCACTTCTGTATGCTATTAGTCACTGATTTTGGGTCCTACTATGATTGGAATATTTCGGGAACCCTATGGTCCGTTTACGGGGAACTCGTCAAAACTCGCAGTTTTGCCCTGTTCCGGCCAGCTTTGTATGCTATTACTCACTGATTTTGGGTCATGATGTGATCCGAACGTTTCGGGAACACCGTGGTCAGGTTACGGCTAACTCGTGAAAACTCGCAGTTTTGGCCTATTCCGGCCAGGTTTGTATGCAATTACTCACTGATTTTGGGTCCTGCTACGATCCGAATGTGTCGCGAGCCCCAGGGTCCGGTTACGTGGAACTCGTCAGAACTCACAGTTTTGGCCTATTGTGGCAATTTTGTATCCTATTATTCACTGATTTTGGGTCGTGCTGCGATCCGACGTTTCTGTAACCTCGTGGTCTGGTTATAGGGAACTCTTAAAAACTCGCAATTTTGGCCTATTCCGGCCAGATTTGTATGCTATTAGTCACTGAATTCGGGTCCTACTATGATCTAGACGCTTCGGGAACCCTGGGGTCCGGTTACAGGTAACTCGTAAAAACTCATAGTTTTGGCCTATTATGGCTAGGTTTGTATCCTATTAGTCACTGATTTTGGGTCCTCCTGCGTTCCCAATTTTTCGGGTACTCTGTGTCCGGTTTCGGGGAACTCGTCAAAACTCGCAGTTTTGACCTATTCGGCCAGGTTTGTATGCTCTTACTCACTAATTTTGGAGCGTGCTGCGATCCGAATATTTTGCGAACCCCGGGCCTATTCTGGCCAATTTTGTATGCTATTAGTCATTGATTTTTGGTCACGATGTGATCCGAACATTCCGGGAACCCCGGGGTCCGATTACGGGGAACTCGTGAAAACTCGCAATTTTGGCCTATTCTAGCCACTTTTGTATGCTATTTGTCACTGATTTTGGGTCCTACTATGATTGGAATATTTCGGGAACCCTATGGTCCGTTTACGGGGAACTAGTCAAAACTCGCAGTTTTGCCCTGTTCCGGCCAGGTTTGTATGCTATTACTCACTGATTTTGGGTCATGATGTGATCCGAACGTTTCGGGAACACCGTGGTCCGGTTACGGCTAACTCGTGAAAACTCGCAGTTTTGGCCTATTCCGGCCAGGTTTGTATGCAATTACTCATTGATTTTGGGTCCTGCTACGATCCGAATGTGTCGCGAGCCCCAGGGTCCGGTTACGTGGAACTCATCAAAACTCACAGTTTTGGCCTATTGTGGCAATTTTGTATCCAATTATTCACTGATTTTGGGTCGTGCTGCGATCCGACGTTTCTGTAACCTCGTGGTCTGGTTATAGGGAACTCTTAAAAACTCGCAATTTTGGCCTATTCCGGCCAGTTTTGTATGCTATTAGTCACTGAATTCGGGTCCTACTATGATCAGGACGCTTCGGGAACCCTGGGGTCCGGTTACAGGTAACTCGTCAAAACTCATAGTTTTGGCCTATTATGGCTAGGTTTGTATCCTATTAGTCACTGATTTTGGGTCCTCCTGCGTTCCAAATTTTTCGAGAACTCTGGGTTCAGTTTCCGGGAACTCGTCAAAACTCGCAATTTTGACCTATTCCGGTCAGGTTTGTATGCTATTACTCACTGATTTTGGATCGTGCTGCGATCCGAATGTTTTGCAAACCCCGGGCTCCGGTTAAACGGAACTCATGAAAACTCGCAATTTTGGCCTATTCTGGCCACTTTTGTATGCAGTCTCTGATTTTGGGTCCTGCTGCGATTGGACTATTTCGGGAAACCTAGGGTCCGTTTACGGGGAACTCGTCAAAACTCGCAGTTTTGCCCAATTCTGGCCAGTTTCCTATGCTATTACTCACTGATTTTGGGTCCTCCTCCGATCCAAACGTTTTCGGAACCCCGGGGTCCGTTTTGGGCGAACTTGTCAAAACTCTTTGTTTTACCTATTCTGGCCAGGTTTGTATGCTATTACTCACTGATTTTTGTTCCTGCTGCGATCCAAACATTTTGGGAACACCGGGGTCCAGTTACGGGGAATTTATCAAAACTCGCGGTTTTGGTCTATTTCGACCAGTTTTGTATGCTATTACTCACTGATTTTGGTTCCTGCTGCGATCCAAACATTTTGGGAACCGCAGGGCCCGGTTTCGGGGAACTCATCAAAGCTCGCAGTTTTGACCTATTCCGGCCAGGTTTATATGCTATTACTCACTGATTTTGGATCGTGCTGTGCTCCGAATGTTTTGCGAACCCCGGGCTCAGGTTACGGGGAAGTCGTAAAACCTCGCAATTTTGGCCTATTCTGGCAACTTTTGTATGCTATTAATCACTGATTTTGGGTCCTACTGCGATCCAGACTCTTCGGGAACCCCGATGTCCGGTTATAGAGAACTCGTCAAAACTCGCAGCTTTGGCCTATTGTGGCCTATTTTGTATCCTATTAGTCATTGATTTTGGTTCCTCCGGCGTTCCAAATGTTTCGGGAACTGTGGGTCCGGTTTCGAGGAACTCGTCAAAACTCGCAGTTTTGACCTATTCGGCCAGGTTTGTATGCTATTACTCACTAATTTTGGAGCGTGCTGCGATCCCAATGTTTTGCGAACCCCGGGCCTATTCTGGCCACTTTGTATGCTATTAGTCACTGATTTTTGGTCATGATGTGATCCGAACGTTCCGGCAACCCCGGGGTCCGGTTACGGGGAACTCGTGAAAACTCGCAATTTTGGCCTATTCTGGCCACTTTTGTATGCTATTTGTCACTGATTTTGGGTCCTACTATGATTGGACTATTTCGGGAACCCTATGGTCCGTTTACGGGGAACTCATCAAAACTCGCAGTTTTGCCCTGTTCCGGCCAGGTTTATATGCTATTACTCACTGATTTTGGATCGTGGTGCGCTCCGAATGTTTTGCGAACCCCGGGCTCAGGTTACGGGGAAGTCGTAAAAACTCGCAATTTTGGCCTATTCTGGCAACTTTTGTATGCTATTAATCACTGATTTTGGGTCCTACTGCGATCCAGACGCTTCGGGAACCCCGATGTCCGGTTATAGAGAACTCGTCAAAACTCGCAGCTTTGGCCTATTGTGGCCAATTTTGTATCTATTAGTCATTGATTTTGGTTCCTACGGCGTTCCAAATGTTTCGGGAACTGTGGGTCCGGTTTCGAGGAACTCGTCAAAACTCGCAGTTTTGACCTATTCGGCCAGGTTTGTATGCTATTACTCACTGATTTTGGAGCGTGCTGTGATCCGAATGTTTTGCGAACCCCGGGCACAGGTTACGGGGAAGTCGTAAAAACTCGCAATTTTGGCCTATTTTCGCAACTTTTGTATGCTATTAATCACTGATTTTGGGTCCTACTGCAATCCAGACGCTTCGGGAACACCGATGTCCGGTTATAGGGAACTCGTCAAAACTCGCACCTTTGGCCTATTGTGGACAATTTTGTATCCTATTAGTCACTGATTTTGGTTCCTCCGGCGTTCCAAATGTTTCGGGAACTGTGGGTCCGGTTTCGGGGAACTCGTCAAAACTCGCAGTTTTGACCTATTCAGCCAGGTTTGTATGCTATTACTCACTAATTTTAGAGCGTGCTGCGATCCGAATGTTTTGCGAACCCCGGGCCTATTCTGGCCACTTTTGTATGCTATTAGTCACTGATTTTTGGTCATGATGTGATCCGAACGTTCCGGCAACCCGGGGGTCCGGTTAGGGGGAACTCGTGAAAACTCGCAATTTTGGCCTATTCTGGCCACTTTTGTATGCTATTAGTCACTGATTTTGGGTCCTACTATGATTGGAATATTTCGGGAACCCTATGGTCCGTTTACGGGGAACTCGTCAAAACTCGCAGTTTTGCCCTGTTCCGGCCAGGTTTGTAACTCACTGATTTTGGGTCATGATGTGATCCGAACGTTTCGGGAACACCGTGGTCCGGTTACGGCTAACTCGTGAAAACTCGCAGATTTGGCCTATTCCGGCCAGGTTTGTATGCAATTACTCACTGATTTTGGGTCCTGCTACGACCCGAATGTGTCGCGAGGCCCAGGGTCCGGTTACGTGGAACTCGTCAAAACTCACAGTTTTGGCCTATTGTGGCAATTTTGTATACTATTATTCACTGATTTTGGGTCGTGCTGCGATCCGAAGTTTCGGTAACCTCGTGGTCTGGTTATAGGGAACTCTTAAAAACTCGCAATTTTGGCCTATTCCGGCCAGTTTTGTATGCTATTAGTCACTGAATTCGGGTCCTACTATGATCTAGACGCTTCGGGAACCCTAGGGTCCGGTTACAGGTAACTCGTCAAAACTCATAGTTTTGGCCTATTGTGGCGACGTTTGTATTCTATTAGTCACTGATTTTGGGTCCTCCTGCGTTCCAAATTTTTCGGGAACTCTGGGTCCGGTTTCGGGGAACTCGTCAAAACTCGCAGAGTTGACCTATTCCGGTCAGGTTTGTAGGCTATTACTCACTGATTTTGGATCGTGCTGCGATCTGAATGTTTTGCGAACCCCGGGCTACGGTTACGCGCAACTCATCAAAACTCGCAATTTTCGCCTATTCTAGCCACTTTTGTATGCTATTAGTCACTGATTTTGGGTCCTGCTGTGATTGGAATATTTCGGGAAACCTAGGGTCCGTTTACGAGGAACTCGTCCAAACTCGCAGTTTTGCCCTATTCTGGCCAGTTTCGTATGCTATTACTCACTGATTTTGGGTCCTGCTCCGGTCCAAACGTTTTCGGAACCCCAGGATCCGTTTTTGGCGAACTTGTCAAAACTCTTAGTTTTACCTATTCTGGCCAGGTTTGTATGCTATTACTCACTGATTTTTGTTCCTGCTGCGATCCAAACATTTTGGGAACACCGGGGTCCGGTTATGGGGAATTTATCAAAACTCACGGTTTTGGTCTATTCCGACCAGTTTTGTATTCTATTACTCACTGATTTTGGTTCCTGTTGCGATCCAAACATTTTGGGAACCCCAGGGTCCGGTTTCGAGGAACTCGTCAAAACTCGCAGTTTTCACCTATTCCGGCCAGGTTTATATGCTATTACTCACTGATTTTGGATCGTGCTGCGATCCGAATGTTTTCCGAACCCCGGGCTTAGGTTACGGGGAAGTCGTAAAAACTCGCAATTTTGGCCTATTCTCGCAACTTTTGTATGCTATTAATCACTGATTTTGGGTCCTAGTGCAATCCAGACGCTTCGGGAACCCCGATGTCCGGTTATAGGGAACTCGTCAAAACTCGCACCATTGGCCTATTGTGGCCAATTTTGTATCCTATTAGTCACTGATTTTGGGTCGTGCTGCGATCCGACGTTTCGGTAACCTCGTGGTCTGGTTATAGGGAACTCTTAAAAACTCGCAATTTTGGCCTATTCCGGCCAGTTTTGTATGCTATTAGTCACTGAATTCGGGTCCTACTACGATCTAGACGCTTCGGGAACCCTGGGGTCCGGTTACAGGTAACTCGTCAAAACTCATAGTTTTGGCCTATTGTGGCTACGTTTGTATTCTATTAGTCACTGATTTTGGGTCCTCCTGCGTTCCAAATTTTTCGGGAACTCTGGGTCCGGTTTCGGGGAACTCGTCAAAACTCGCAGAGTTGACCTATTCCGGTCAGGTTTGTATGCTATTACTCACTGATTTTGATCGAGCTGCGATACGAATGTTTTGCGAACCCCGGGCTGGTCATGCGCAACTCATCAAAACTCGCAATTTTCGCCTATTCTGGCCACTTTTGTATGCTATTAGTCACTGATTTTGGGTCCTGCTGCGATTGGAATATTTCGGGAGACCTAGGGTCCGTTTAGGGGGAACTCGTCAAAACTCGCAGTTTTGCCCTATTCTGGCCAGTTTCGTATGCTATTACTCACTGATTTTGGGTCCTGCTCCGGTCTAAACGTTTTCGGAACCCCGGGGTCCGTTTTTGGCGAACTTGTCAAAACTCTTAGTTTTACCTATTCTGGCCAGGTTTGTATGCTATTACTCACTGATTTTTGTTCCTGCTGCGATCCAAACATTTTGGGAACACCGGGATCCGGTTACGGGGAATTTATCAAAACTCACGGTTTTGGTCTATTCCGACCAGTTTTGTATGCTATTACTCACTGATTTTGGTTCCTGTTGCGATCCAAACATTTTGGGAACCCCAGGGTCCGGTTTCGAGGAACTCGTCAAAACTCGCAGTTTTCACCTATTCCGGCCAGGTTTATATGCTATTACTCACTAATTTTGGATCGTGCTGTGATCCGAATGTTTTCCGAACCCCGGGCTCAGGTTACGGGGAAGTCGTAAAAACTCGCAATTTTGGCCTATTCTCGCAACTTTTGTATGCTATTAATCACTGATTTTGGGTCCTACTGCAATCCAGACGCTTCGGGAACCCCGATGTCCGCTTATAGGGAACTCGTCAAAACTCGCACCATTGGCCTATTGTGGCCAATTTTGTATCCTATTAGTCACTGATTTTGGGTCGTGCTGCGATCCGACGTTTCGGTAACCTCGAGGTCTGGTTATAGGGAACTCTTGAAAACTCGCAATTTTGGCCTATTCCGGCCAGTTTTGTATGCTATTAGTCACTGAATTCGGGTCCTACTATGATCAGGACGCTTCGGGAACCCTGGGGTCCGGTTACAGGTAACTCGTCAAAACTCATAGTTTTGGCCTATTATGGCTAGGTTTGTATCCTATTAGTCACTGATTTTGGGTCCTCCTGCGTTCCAAATTTTTCGAGAACTCTGGGTTCAGTTTCCGGGAACTCGTCAAAACTCGCAATTTTGACCTATTCCGGTCAGGTTTGTATGCTATTACTCACTGATTTTGGATCGTGCTGCGATCCGAATGTTTTGCAAACCCCGGGCTCCGGTTAAACGGAACTCATGAAAACTCGCAATTTTGGCCTATTCTGGCCACTTTTGTATGCAGTCTCTGATTTTGGGTCCTGCTGCGATTGGACTATTTCGGGAAACCTAGGGTCCGTTTACGGGGAACTCGTCAAAACTCGCAGTTTTGCCCAATTCTGGCCAGTTTCGTATGCTATTACTCACTGATTTTGGGTCCTCCTCCGATCCAAACGTTTTCGGAACCCCGGGGTCCGTTTTGGGCGAACTTGTCAAAACTCTTTGTTTTACCTATTCTGGCCAGGTTTGTATGCTATTACTCACTGATTTTTGTTCCTGCTGCGATCCAAACATTTTGGGAACACCGGGGTCCAGTTACGGGGAATTTATCAAAACTCGCGGTTTTGGTCTATTTCGACCAGTTTTGTATGCTATTACTCACTGATTTTGGTTCCTGCTGCGATCCAAACATTTTGGGAACCGCAGGGCCCGGTTTCGGGGAACTCATCAAAGCTCGCAGTTTTGACCTATTCCGGCCAGGTTTATATGCTATTACTCACTGATTTTGGATCGTGCTGTGCTCCGAATGTTTTGCGAACCCCGGGCTCAGGTTACGGGGAAGTCGTAAAACCTCGCAATTTTGGCCTATTCTGGCAACTTTTGTATGCTATTAATCACTGATTTTGGGTCCTACTGCGATCCAGACTCTTCGGGAACCCCGATGTCCGGTTATAGAGAACTCGTCAAAACTCGCAGCTTTGGCCTATTGTGGCCTATTTTGTATCCTATTAGTCATTGATTTTGGTTCCTCCGGCGTTCCAAATGTTTCGGGAACTGTGGGTCCGGTTTCGAGGAACTCGTCAAAACTCGCAGTTTTGACCTATTCGGCCAGGTTTGTATGCTATTACTCACTAATTTTGGAGCGTGCTGCGATCCCAATGTTTTGCGAACCCCGGGCCTATTCTGGCCACTTTGTATGCTATTAGTCACTGATTTTTGGTCATGATGTGATCCGAACGTTCCGGCAACCCCGGGGTCCGGTTACGGGGAACTCGTGAAAACTCGCAATTTTGGCCTATTCTGGCCACTTTTGTATGCTATTTGTCACTGATTTTGGGTCCTACTATGATTGGACTATTTCGGGAACCCTATGGTCCGTTTACGGGGAACTCATCAAAACTCGCAGTTTTGCCCTGTTCCGGCCAGGTTTATATGCTATTACTCACTGATTTTGGATCGTGGTGCGCTCCGAATGTTTTGCGAACCCCGGGCTCAGGTTACGGGGAAGTCGTAAAAACTCGCAATTTTGGCCTATTCTGGCAACTTTTGTATGCTATTAATCACTGATTTTGGGTCCTACTGCGATCCAGACGCTTCGGGAACCCCGATGTCCGGTTATAGAGAACTCGTCAAAACTCGCAGCTTTGGCCTATTGTGGCCAATTTTGTATCTATTAGTCATTGATTTTGGTTCCTACGGCGTTCCAAATGTTTCGGGAACTGTGGGTCCGGTTTCGAGGAACTCGTCAAAACTCGCAGTTTTGACCTATTCGGCCAGGTTTGTATGCTATTACTCACTGATTTTGGAGCGTGCTGTGATCCGAATGTTTTGCGAACCCCGGGCACAGGTTACGGGGAAGTCGTAAAAACTCGCAATTTTGGCCTATTTTCGCAACTTTTGTATGCTATTAATCACTGATTTTGGGTCCTACTGCAATCCAGACGCTTCGGGAACACCGATGTCCGGTTATAGGGAACTCGTCAAAACTCGCACCTTTGGCCTATTGTGGACAATTTTGTATCCTATTAGTCACTGATTTTGGTTCCTCCGGCGTTCCAAATGTTTCGGGAACTGTGGGTCCGGTTTCGGGGAACTCGTCAAAACTCGCAGTTTTGACCTATTCAGCCAGGTTTGTATGCTATTACTCACTAATTTTAGAGCGTGCTGCGATCCGAATGTTTTGCGAACCCCGGGCCTATTCTGGCCACTTTTGTATGCTATTAGTCACTGATTTTTGGTCATGATGTGATCCGAACGTTCCGGCAACCCGGGGGTCCGGTTAGGGGGAACTCGTGAAAACTCGCAATTTTGGCCTATTCTGGCCACTTTTGTATGCTATTAGTCACTGATTTTGGGTCCTACTATGATTGGAATATTTCGGGAACCCTATGGTCCGTTTACGGGGAACTCGTCAAAACTCGCAGTTTTGCCCTGTTCCGGCCAGGTTTGTAACTCACTGATTTTGGGTCATGATGTGATCCGAACGTTTCGGGAACACCGTGGTCCGGTTACGGCTAACTCGTGAAAACTCGCAGATTTGGCCTATTCCGGCCAGGTTTGTATGCAATTACTCACTGATTTTGGGTCCTGCTACGACCCGAATGTGTCGCGAGGCCCAGGGTCCGGTTACGTGGAACTCGTCAAAACTCACAGTTTTGGCCTATTGTGGCAATTTTGTATACTATTATTCACTGATTTTGGGTCGTGCTGCGATCCGAAGTTTCGGTAACCTCGTGGTCTGGTTATAGGGAACTCTTAAAAACTCGCAATTTTGGCCTATTCCGGCCAGTTTTGTATGCTATTAGTCACTGAATTCGGGTCCTACTATGATCTAGACGCTTCGGGAACCCTAGGGTCCGGTTACAGGTAACTCGTCAAAACTCATAGTTTTGGCCTATTGTGGCGACGTTTGTATTCTATTAGTCACTGATTTTGGGTCCTCCTGCGTTCCAAATTTTTCGGGAACTCTGGGTCCGGTTTCGGGGAACTCGTCAAAACTCGCAGAGTTGACCTATTCCGGTCAGGTTTGTAGGCTATTACTCACTGATTTTGGATCGTGCTGCGATCTGAATGTTTTGCGAACCCCGGGCTACGGTTACGCGCAACTCATCAAAACTCGCAATTTTCGCCTATTCTAGCCACTTTTGTATGCTATTAGTCACTGATTTTGGGTCCTGCTGTGATTGGAATATTTCGGGAAACCTAGGGTCCGTTTACGAGGAACTCGTCCAAACTCGCAGTTTTGCCCTATTCTGGCCAGTTTCGTATGCTATTACTCACTGATTTTGGGTCCTGCTCCGGTCCAAACGTTTTCGGAACCCCAGGATCCGTTTTTGGCGAACTTGTCAAAACTCTTAGTTTTACCTATTCTGGCCAGGTTTGTATGCTATTACTCACTGATTTTTGTTCCTGCTGCGATCCAAACATTTTGGGAACACCGGGGTCCGGTTATGGGGAATTTATCAAAACTCACGGTTTTGGTCTATTCCGACCAGTTTTGTATTCTATTACTCACTGATTTTGGTTCCTGTTGCGATCCAAACATTTTGGGAACCCCAGGGTCCGGTTTCGAGGAACTCGTCAAAACTCGCAGTTTTCACCTATTCCGGCCAGGTTTATATGCTATTACTCACTGATTTTGGATCGTGCTGCGATCCGAATGTTTTCCGAACCCCGGGCTTAGGTTACGGGGAAGTCGTAAAAACTCGCAATTTTGGCCTATTCTCGCAACTTTTGTATGCTATTAATCACTGATTTTGGGTCCTAGTGCAATCCAGACGCTTCGGGAACCCCGATGTCCGGTTATAGGGAACTCGTCAAAACTCGCACCATTGGCCTATTGTGGCCAATTTTGTATCCTATTAGTCACTGATTTTGGGTCGTGCTGCGATCCGACGTTTCGGTAACCTCGTGGTCTGGTTATAGGGAACTCTTAAAAACTCGCAATTTTGGCCTATTCCGGCCAGTTTTGTATGCTATTAGTCACTGAATTCGGGTCCTACTACGATCTAGACGCTTCGGGAACCCTGGGGTCCGGTTACAGGTAACTCGTCAAAACTCATAGTTTTGGCCTATTGTGGCTACGTTTGTATTCTATTAGTCACTGATTTTGGGTCCTCCTGCGTTCCAAATTTTTCGGGAACTCTGGGTCCGGTTTCGGGGAACTCGTCAAAACTCGCAGAGTTGACCTATTCCGGTCAGGTTTGTATGCTATTACTCACTGATTTTGATCGAGCTGCGATACGAATGTTTTGCGAACCCCGGGCTGGTCATGCGCAACTCATCAAAACTCGCAATTTTCGCCTATTCTGGCCACTTTTGTATGCTATTAGTCACTGATTTTGGGTCCTGCTGCGATTGGAATATTTCGGGAGACCTAGGGTCCGTTTAGGGGGAACTCGTCAAAACTCGCAGTTTTGCCCTATTCTGGCCAGTTTCGTATGCTATTACTCACTGATTTTGGGTCCTGCTCCGGTCTAAACGTTTTCGGAACCCCGGGGTCCGTTTTTGGCGAACTTGTCAAAACTCTTAGTTTTACCTATTCTGGCCAGGTTTGTATGCTATTACTCACTGATTTTTGTTCCTGCTGCGATCCAAACATTTTGGGAACACCGGGGTCCGGTTACGGGGAATTTATCAAAACTCACGGTTTTGGTCTATTCCGACCAGTTTTGTATGCTATTACTCACTGATTTTGGTTCCTGTTGCGATCCAAACATTTTGGGAACCCCAGGGTCCGGTTTCGAGGAACTCGTCAAAACTCGCAGTTTTCACCTATTCCGGCCAGGTTTATATGCTATTACTCACTAATTTTGGATCGTGCTGTGATCCGAATGTTTTCCGAACCCCGGGCTCAGGTTACGGGGAAGTCGTAAAAACTCGCAATTTTGGCCTATTCTCGCAACTTTTGTATGCTATTAATCACTGATTTTGGGTCCTACTGCAATCCAGACGCTTCGGGAACCCCGATGTCCGCTTATAGGGAACTCGTCAAAACTCGCACCATTGGCCTATTGTGGCCAATTTTGTATCCTATTAGTCACTGATTTTGGGTCGTGCTGCGATCCGACGTTTCGGTAACCTCGAGGTCTGGTTATAGGGAACTCTTGAAAACTCGCAATTTTGGCCTATTCCGGCCAGTTTTGTATGCTATTAGTCACTGAATTCGGGTCCTACTACGATCTAGATGCTTCGGGAACCCTGGGGTCCGGTTACAAGTAACTCGTCAAAACTCATAGTTTTGGCCTATTGTGGCTACGTTTGTATTCTATTATTCACTGATTTTGGGTCCTCCTGCGTTCCAAATTTTTCGGGAACTCTGGGTCCGGTTTCGGGGAACTCGTCAAAACTCGCAGAGTTGACCTATTCCGGTCAGGTTTGTATGCTATTACTCACTGATTTTGGATCGTGCTGTGATCCGAATGTTTTGCGAACCCCGGGCTACGGTTATGTGCAACTCATCAAAACTCGCAATTTTCGCCTATTCTGGCCACTTTTGTATGCTATTAGTTACTAATTTTGGGTCCTGCTGCGATTGGAATATTTCGGGAAACCTAGGGTCCGTTTACGGGGAACTCGTTAAACCTCGCAGTTTTGCCCTATTCTGGCCAGTTTCGTATGCTATTAGTCACTAATTTTGGGTCCTGCTCCGGTCCAAACGTTTTCGGAACCCCGGGGTCCGTTTTTGGCGAACTTGTCAAAACTCTTAGTTTTACCTATTCTGGCCAAGTTTGTATGCTATTACTCACTGATTTTTGTTCCTGCTGCGATCCAAACATTTTGCGAACACCGTAGTCCGGTTACAGGGAATTTATCGAAACTCGCGGTTTTGACCTATTCCGGCCAGGTTTATATGCTATTACTCACTGATTTTGGATCGTGCTGCGATCCGAATGTTTTCCGAACCCCGGGCTTAGGTTACGGGGAAGTCGTAAAAACTCGCAATTTTGGCCTATTCTCGCAACTTTTGTATGCTATTAATCACTGATTTTGGGTCCTACTGCAATCCAGACGCTTCGGTAACCCCGATGTCCGGTTATAGGGAACTCGTCAAAACTAGCACCTTTGGCCTATTGTGGCCAATTTTGTATCCTATTAGTCACTGATTTTGGGTCCTACTATGATTGGAATATTTCGGGAACCCTATGGTCCGTTTACGGGGAACTCGTCAAAACTCGCAGTTTTGCCCTGTTCCGGCCAGGTTTGTATGCTATTACTCACTGATTTTGTGTCATGATGTGATCCGAACGTGTCGGGAACACCGTGGTTCGGTTACGTCTAACTCGTGAAAACTCGCAGATTTGGCCTATTCCGGCCAGGTTTGTATGCAATTACTCACTGATTTTGGGTCCTGCTACGACCCGAATGTGTCGCGAGCCCCAGGGTCCGGTTACGTGGAACTCGTCAAAACTCACAGTTTTGGCCTATTGTGGCAATTTTGTATCCTATTATTCACTGATTTTGGGTCGTGCTGCGATCCGACGTTTCGGTAACCTCGTGGTCTGGTTATAGGGAACTCTTAAAAACTCGCAATTTTGGCCTATTCCGGCCAGTTTTGTATGCTATTAGTCACTGAATTCGGGTCCTACTACGATCTAGATGCTTCGGGAACCCTGGGGTCCGGTTACAGGTAACTCGTCAAAACTCATAGTTTTGGCCTATTGTGGCTACGTTTGTATTCTATTAGTCACTGATTTTGGGTCCTCCTGCGTTCCAAATTTTTCGGGAACTCTGGGTCCGATTTCGGGGAACTCGTCAAAACTCGCAGAGTTGACCTATTCCGGTCAGGTTTGTAGGCTATTACTCACTGATTTTGGATCGTGCCGCGATCCGAATGTTTTGCGAACCCCGGGCTACGGTTACGCGCAACTCATGAAAACTCGCAATTTTCGCCTATTCTAGCCACTTTTGTATGCTATTAGTCACTGATTTTGGGTCCTGCTGTGATTGGAATATTTCGGGAAACCTAGGGTCCGTTTACGGGGAACTCGTCCAAACTCGCAGTTTTGCCCTATTCTGGCCAGTTTCGTATGCAATTACTTACTGATTTTGGGTCCTGCTCCGGTCCAAACGTTTTCGGAACCCCAGGATCCGTTTTTGGCGAACTTGTCAAAACTCTTAGTTTTACCTATTCTGGCCAGGTTTGTATGCTATTACTCACTGATTTTTGTTCCTGCTGTGATCCAAACATTTTGGGAACACCGGGGTCCGGTTACGGGGAATTTATCAAAACTCACGATTTTGGTCTATTCCGACCAGTTTTGTATGCTATTACTCACTGATTTTGGTTCCTGTTGCGATCCAAACATTTTGGGAACCCCAGGGTCCGGTTTCGAGGAACTCGTCAAAACTCGCAGTTTTGACCTATTCCGGCCAGGTTTATATGCTATTACTCACTGATTTTGGATCGTGCTGCGATCCGAATGGTTTCCGAACCCCGGGCTCAGGTTACGGGGAAGTCGTAAAAACTCGCAATTTTGGCCTATTCTCGCAACTTTTGTATGCTATTAATCACTGATTTTGGGTCCTACTGCAATCCAGACGCTTCGGGAACCCCGTTGTCCGGTTATAGGGAACTCGTCAAAACTCGCACCATTGGCCTATTGTGGCCAATTTTGTATCCTATTAGTCACTGATTTTGGGTCATGCTGCGATCCGACGTTTCGGTAACCTCGTGGTCTGGTTATAGGGAACTCTTAAAAACTCGCAATTTTGGCCTATTCCGGCCAGTTTTGTATGCTATTAGTCACTGAATTCGGGTCCTACTACGATCTAGATGCTTCGGGAATCCTGGGGTCCGGTTACAGGTAACTCGTCAAAACTCATAGTTTTGGCCAATTGTGGCTACGTTTGTATTCTATTAGTCACTGATTTTGGGTCCTCCTGCGTTCCAAATTTTTCGGGAACTCTGGGTCCGGTTTCGGGGAACTCGTCAAAACTCGCAGAGTTGACCTATTCCGGTCAGGTTTGTATGCTATTACTCACTGATTTTGGATCGTGTTGCGATCCAAATGTTTTGCTAACCCCGGGCTACGGTTACGCGCAACTCATCAAAACTCGCAATTTTCGCCTATTCTGGCCACTTTTGTATGCTATTAGTCACTTATTTTGGGTCCTGCTCCGATTGGAATATTTCGGGAAACCTAGGGTCCGTTTACGGGGAACTCGCCAAACTCACAGTTTTGCCCTATTCTGGCCAGTTTCGTATGCTATTACTCACTGATTTTGGGTCCTGCTCCGGTCCAAACGTTTTCGGAACCCGGGGGTCCGGATTTGGGTAACTTGTCAAAACTCTTAGTTTTGACCTATTCTAGCCAGGTTTGTATGCCATTACTCACTGATTTTTGTTCCTGCTGCGATCCAAACATTTTGGGAACACCGGGGTCCGGTTACGGGGAATTTATCAAAACTCGCGGTTTTGGTCTATTCCGACCAGTTTTGTATGCTATTACTCACTGATTTTGGTTTCTGCTGCGATCCAAACATTTTGGGAACCCCAAGGTCCGGTTTCGAGGAACTCGTCAAAACTCGCAGTTTTGACCTATTCCGGCCAGGTTTATATGCTATTACTCACTGATTTTGGATCGTGCTGCGATCCGAATGTTTTCCGAACCCCGGTTCAGGTTACGGGGAAGTCGTAAAAACTCGCAATTTTGGCCTATTCTCGCAACTTTTGTATGCTATTAATCACTGATTTTGGGTCCTACTGCAATCCAGACGCTTCGGGAACCCCGATGTCCGGTTATAGGGAACTCGTCAAAACTCGCACCATTGGCCTATTGTGGCCAATTTTGTATCCTATTAGTCACTGATTTTGGGTCATGCTGCGATCCGACGTTTCGGTAACCTCGTGGTCTGGTTATAGGGAACTCTTAAAAACTCGCAATTTTGGCCTATTCCGGCCAGTTTTGTATGCTATTAGTCACTGAATTCGGGTCCTACTACGATCTAGATGCTTCGGGAACCCTGGGGTCCGGTTACAGGTAACTCGTCAAAACTCATAGTTTTGGCCTATTGTGGCTACGTTTGTATTCTATTATTCACTGATTTTGGGTCCTCCTGCGTTCCAAATTTTTCGGGAACTCTGGGACCGGTTTCGGGGAACTCGTCAAAACTCGCAGAGTTGACCTATTCCGGTCAGGTTTGTATGCTATTACTCACTGATTTTGGATCGTGCTGCGATCCGAATGTTTTGCGAACCCCGGGCTACGGTTACGCGCAACTCATCAAAACTCGCAATTTTCGCCTATTCTGGCCACTTTTGTATGCTATTAGTTACTAATTTTGGGTCCTGCTGCGATTGGAATATTTCGGGAAACCTAGGGTCCGTTTACGGCGAACTCGTCAAAACTCGCAGTTTTTCCCTATTCTGGCCAGTTTCGTATGCTATTAGTCACTAATTTTTGGTCCTGCTCCGGCGAAACGTTTTCGGAACCCCGGGGTCCGTTTTTTGCGAACTAGTCAAAACTCTTAGTTTTACCTATTCTGGCCAGGTTTGTATGCTATTACTCACTGATTTTTGTTCCTGCTGCGATCCAAACATTTTGGGAACACCGGGGTCCGGTTACGGTGAATTTGTCAAAACTCGCGGTTTTAGTCTATTCCGACCAGTTTTGTATGCTATTACTCACAGATTTTGGTTTCTGCTGCGATCCAAACATTTTGGGAACCCCAGGGTCCGGTTTTGAGGAACTTGTCAAAACTCGCAGTTTTGACCTATTCCGGCCAGGTTTATATGCTATTACTCACTGATTTTGGATCGTGCTGCGATCCGAATGTTTTCCGAACCCCGGGCTCAGGTTACGGGGAAGTCGTAAAAACTCGCAATTTTGGCCTATTCTCGCAACTTTTGTATGCTATTAATCACTGATTTTGGGTCCTACTGCAATCCAGACGCTTCGGGAACCCCGATGTCCGGTTATAGGGAACTCGTCAAAACTCGCACCTTTGGCCTATTGTGGCCAATTTTGTATCCAATTAGTCACTGATTTTGGTTCCTCCGGCGTTCCAAATGTTTCGGGAACTGTGGGTCCGGTTTCGGGGAACTCGTCAAAACTCGCAGTTTTGTCATATTCGGCCAGGTTTGTATAACTCACTAATTTTGGAGCGTGCTGCGATCCGAATGTTTTGCGAACCCCGGGCCTATTCTGGCCACTTTTCTATGCTATTAGTCACTGATTTTTGGTCATGATGTGATCCGAACGTTCCGGCAACCCCGGGGTCCTGTTACGGGGAACTCGTGAAAACTCGCAATTTTGGCCTATTCTGGTCATTTTTGTATGCTACTAGTCACTGATTTTGGGTCCTACTATGATTGGAATATTTCGGGAACCCTATGGTCCGTTTACGGGGAACTCCTCAAAACTCGCAGTTTAGCCCTGTTCCAGCCAGTTTGTATGCTATTACTCACTGATTTTGGGTCATGATGTGATCCGAACGTTTCGGGAACACCGTGGTCCGGTTACGGCTAACTCGTGAAAACTCGCAGTTTTGGCCTATTCCGGCCAGGTTTGTATGCAATTACTCACTGATTTTGGGTCCTGCTACGACCCGAATGTGTCGCGAGGCCCAGGGTCCGGTTACGTGGAACTCGTCAAAACTCACAGTTTTGGCCTATTGTGGCAATTTTGTATCCTATTATTCACTGATTTTGGGTCGTGCTGCGATCCGACGTTTCGGTAACCTCGTGGTCTGGTTATAGGGAACTCTTAAAAACTCGCAATTTTGGCCTATTCCGGCCAGTTTTGTATGCTATTAGTCACTGAATTCCGGTCCTACTACGATCTAGACGATTCGGGAACCCTGGGGTCCGGTTACAGGTAACTCGTCAAAACTCATAGTTTTGGCCAATTGTGGCTACGTTTGTATTCTATTAGTCACTGATTTTGGGTCCTCCTGCGTTCCAAATTTTTCGGGAACTCTGGGTCCGGTTTCGGGGAACTCGTCAAAACTCGCAGAGTTGACCTATTCCGGTCAGGTTTGTATGCTATTACTCACTGATTTTGGATCGTGCTGCGATCCGAATGTTTTGCTAACCCCGGGCTACGGTTACGCGCAACTCATCAAAACTCGCAATTTTCGCCTATTCAGGCCACTTTTGTATGCTATTAGTCACTTATTTTGGGTCCTGCTGCGATTGGAATATTTCGGGAAACCTAGGGTCCGTTTACGGGGAACTCGTCCAAACTCACAGTTTTGCCCTATTCTGGCCAGTTTCGTATGCTATTACTCACTGATTTTGGGTCCTGCTCCGGTCCAAACGTTTTCGGAACCCGGGGGTCCGGATTTGGGTAACTTGTCAAAACTCTTAGTTTTGACCTATTCTAGCCAGGTTTGTATGCCATTACTCACTGATTTTTGTTCCTGCTGCGATCCAAACATTTTGGGAACACCGGGGTCCGGTTACGGGGAATTTATCAAAACTCGCGGTTTTGGTCTATTCCGACCAGTTTTGTATGCTATTACTCACTGATTTTGGTTTCTGCTGCGATCCAAACATTTTGGGAACCCCAAGGTCCGGTTTCGAGGAACTCGTCAAAACTCGCAGTTTTGACCTATTCCGGCCAGGTTTATATGCTATTACTCACTGATTTTGGATCGTGCTGCGATCCGAATGTTTTCCGAACCCCGGGCTCAGGTTACGGGGAAGTCGTAAAAACTCGCAATTTTGGCCTATTCTCGCAACTTTTGTATGCTATTAATCACTGATTTTGGGTCCTACTGCAATCCAGATGCTTCGGGAACCCCGATGTCCGGTTATAGGGAACTCGTCAAAACTCGCACCATTGGCCTATTGTGGCCAATTTTGTATCCTATTAGTCACTGATTTTGGGTCATGCTGCGATCCGACGTTTCGGTAACCTCGTGGTCTGGTTATAGGGAACTCTTAAAAACTCGCAATTTTGGCCTATTCCGGCCAGTTTTGTATGCTATTAGTCACTGAATTCGGGTCCTACTACGATCTAGATGCTTCGGGAACCCTGGGGTCCGGTTACAGCTAACTCGTCAAAACTCATAGTTTTGGCCTATTGTGGCTACGTTTGTATTCTATTATTCACTGATTTTGGGTCCTCCTGCGTTCCAAATTTTTCGGGAACTCTGGGTCCGGTTTCGGGGAACTCGTCAAAACTCGCAGAGTTGACCTATTCCGGTCAGGTTTGTATGCTATTACTCACTGATTTTGGATCGTGCTGCGATCCAAATGTTTTGCGAACCCCGGGCTACGGTTACGCGCAACTCATCAAAACTCGCAATTTTCGCCTATTCTGGCCACTTTTGTATGCTATTAGTTACTAATTTTGGGTCCTGCTGCGATTGGAATATTTCGGGAAACCTAGGGTCCGTTTACGGCGAACTCGTCAAAACTCGCAGTTTTTCCCTATTCTGGCCAGTTTCGTATGCTATTAATCACTAATTTTTGGTCCTGCTCCGGCCAAACGTTTTCGGAACCCCGGGGTCCGTTTTTGGCGAACTTGTCAAAACTCTTAGTTTTACCTATTCTGGCCAGGTTTGTATGCTATTACTCACTGATTTTTGTTCCTGCTGCGATCCAAACATTTTGGGAACACCGGGGTCCGGTTACGGTGAATTTGTCAAAACTCGCGGTTTTGGTCTATTCCGACCAGTTTTGTATGCTATTACTCACTGATTTTGGTTTCTGCTGCGATCCAAACATTTTGGGAACCCCAGGGTCCGGTTTTGAGGAACTCGTCAAAACTCGCAGTTTTGACCTATTCCGGCCAGGTTTATATGCTATTACTCACTGATTTTGGATCGTGCTGCGATCCGAATGTTTTCCGAACCCCGGGCTCAGGTTACGGGGAAGTCGTAAAAACTCGCAATTTTGGCCTATTCTCGCAACTTTTGTATGCTATTAATCACTGATTTTGGGTCCTACTGCAATCCAGACGCTTCGGGAACCCCGATGTCCGGTTATAGGGAACTCGTCAAAACTCGCACCTTTGGCCTATTGTGGCCAATTTTGTATCCAGTTAGTCACTGATTTTGGTTCCTCCGGCGTTCCAAATGTTTCGGGAACTGTGGGTCCGGTTTCGGGGAACTCGTCAAAACTCGCAGTTTTGTCCTATTCGGCCAGGTTTGTATAACTCACTAATTTTGGAGCGTGCTGCGATCCGAATGTTTTGCGAACCCCGGGCCTATTCTGGCCACTTTTCTATGCTATTAGTCACTGATTTTTGGTCATGATGTGATCCGAACGTTCCGGCAACCCCGGGGTCCTGTTACGGGGAACTCGTGAAAACTCGCAATTTTGGCCTATTGTGGCAATTTTGTATCCTATTATTCACTGATTTTGGGTCGTGCTGCGATCCGACGTTTCGGTAACCTCGTGGTCTGGTTATAGGGAACTCTTAAAAACTCGCAATTTTGGCCTATTCCGGCCAGTTTTGTATGCTATTAGTCACTGAATTCCGGTCCTACTACGATCTAGACGATTCGGGAACCCTGGGGTCCGGTTACAGGTAACTCGTCAAAACTCATAGTTTTGGCCAATTGTGGCTACGTTTGTATTCTATTAGTCACTGATTTTGGGTCCTCCTGCGTTCCAAATTTTTCGGGAACTCTGGGTCCGGTTTCGGGGAACTCGTCAAAACTCGCAGAGTTGACCTATTCCGGTCAGGTTTGTATGCTATTACTCACTGATTTTGGATCGTGCTGCGATCCGAATGTTTTGCTAACCCCGGGCTACGGTTACGCGCAACTCATCAAAACTCGCAATTTTCGCCTATTCAGGCCACTTTTGTATGCTATTAGTCACTTATTTTGGGTCCTGCTGCGATTGGAATATTTCGGGAAACCTAGGGTCCGTTTACGGGGAACTCGTCCAAACTCACAGTTTTGCCCTATTCTGGCCAGTTTCGTATGCTATTACTCACTGATTTTGGGTCCTGCTCCGGTCCAAACGTTTTCGGAACCCGGGGGTCCGGATTTGGGTAACTTGTCAAAACTCTTAGTTTTGACCTATTCTAGCCAGGTTTGTATGCCATTACTCACTGATTTTTGTTCCTGCTGCGATCCAAACATTTTGGGAACACCGGGGTCCGGTTACGGGGAATTTATCAAAACTCGCGGTTTTGGTCTATTCCGACCAGTTTTGTATGCTATTACTCACTGATTTTGGTTTCTGCTGCGATCCAAACATTTTGGGAACCCCAAGGTCCGGTTTCGAGGAACTCGTCAAAACTCGCAGTTTTGACCTATTCCGGCCAGGTTTATATGCTATTACTCACTGATTTTGGATCGTGCTGCGATCCGAATGTTTTCCGAACCCCGGGCTCAGGTTACGGGGAAGTCGTAAAAACTCGCAATTTTGGCCTATTCTCGCAACTTTTGTATGCTATTAATCACTGATTTTGGGTCCTACTGCAATCCAGATGCTTCGGGAACCCCGATGTCCGGTTATAGGGAACTCGTCAAAACTCGCACCATTGGCCTATTGTGGCCAATTTTGTATCCTATTAGTCACTGATTTTGGGTCATGCTGCGATCCGACGTTTCGGTAACCTCGTGGTCTGGTTATAGGGAACTCTTAAAAACTCGCAATTTTGGCCTATTCCGGCCAGTTTTGTATGCTATTAGTCACTGAATTCGGGTCCTACTACGATCTAGATGCTTCGGGAACCCTGGGGTCCGGTTACAGCTAACTCGTCAAAACTCATAGTTTTGGCCTATTGTGGCTACGTTTGTATTCTATTATTCACTGATTTTGGGTCCTCCTGCGTTCCAAATTTTTCGGGAACTCTGGGTCCGGTTTCGGGGAACTCGTCAAAACTCGCAGAGTTGACCTATTCCGGTCAGGTTTGTATGCTATTACTCACTGATTTTGGATCGTGCTGCGATCCAAATGTTTTGCGAACCCCGGGCTACGGTTACGCGCAACTCATCAAAACTCGCAATTTTCGCCTATTCTGGCCACTTTTGTATGCTATTAGTTACTAATTTTGGGTCCTGCTGCGATTGGAATATTTCGGGAAACCTAGGGTCCGTTTACGGCGAACTCGTCAAAACTCGCAGTTTTTCCCTATTCTGGCCAGTTTCGTATGCTATTAATCACTAATTTTTGGTCCTGCTCCGGCCAAACGTTTTCGGAACCCCGGGGTCCGTTTTTGGCGAACTTGTCAAAACTCTTAGTTTTACCTATTCTGGCCAGGTTTGTATGCTATTACTCACTGATTTTTGTTCCTGCTGCGATCCAAACATTTTGGGAACACCGGGGTCCGGTTACGGTGAATTTGTCAAAACTCGCGGTTTTGGTCTATTCCGACCAGTTTTGTATGCTATTACTCACTGATTTTGGTTTCTGCTGCGATCCAAACATTTTGGGAACCCCAGGGTCCGGTTTTGAGGAACTCGTCAAAACTCGCAGTTTTGACCTATTCCGGCCAGGTTTATATGCTATTACTCACTGATTTTGGATCGTGCTGCGATCCGAATGTTTTCCGAACCCCGGGCTCAGGTTACGGGGAAGTCGTAAAAACTCGCAATTTTGGCCTATTCTCGCAACTTTTGTATGCTATTAATCACTGATTTTGGGTCCTACTGCAATCCAGACGCTTCGGGAACCCCGATGTCCGGTTATAGGGAACTCGTCAAAACTCGCACCTTTGGCCTATTGTGGCCAATTTTGTATCCAGTTAGTCACTGATTTTGGTTCCTCCGGCGTTCCAAATGTTTCGGGAACTGTGGGTCCGGTTTCGGGGAACTCGTCAAAACTCGCAGTTTTGTCCTATTCGGCCAGGTTTGTATAACTCACTAATTTTGGAGCGTGCTGCGATCCGAATGTTTTGCGAACCCCGGGCCTATTCTGGCCACTTTTCTATGCTATTAGTCACTGATTTTTGGTCATGATGTGATCCGAACGTTCCGGCAACCCCGGGGTCCTGTTACGGGGAACTCGTGAAAACTCGCAATTTTGGCCTATTCTGGTCATTTTTGTATGCTATTAGTCACTGATTTTGGGTCCTACTATGATTGGAATATTTCGGGAACCCTATGGTCCGTTTACGGGGAACTCGTCAAAACTCGCAGTTTAGCCCTGTTCCAGCCAGGTTTGTATGCTATTACTCACTGATTTTGGGTCATGATGTGATCCGAACGTTTCGGGAACACCGTGGTCCGGTTACGGCTAACTCGTGAAAACTCGCAGTTTTGGCCTATTCCGGCCAGGTTTGTATGCAATTACTCACTGATTTTGGGTCCTGCTACGACCCGAATGTGTCGCGAGGCCCAGGGTCCGGTTACGTGGAACTCGTCAAAACTCACAGTTTTGGCCTATTGTGGCAATTTTGTATCCTATTATTCACTGATTTTGGGTCGTGCTGCGATCCGACGTTTCGGTAACCTCGTGGTCTGGTTATAGGGAACTCTTAAAAACTCGCAATTTTGGCCTATTCCGGCCAGTTTTGTATGCTATTAGTCACTGAATTCTGGTCCTACTACGATCTAGACGATTCGGGAACCCTGGGGTCCGGTTACAGGTAACTCGTCAAAACTCATAGTTTTGGCCAATTGTGGCTACGTTTGTATTCTATTAGTCACTGATTTTGGGTCCTCCTGCGTTCCAAATTTTTCGGGAACTCTGGGTCCGGTTTCGGGGAACTCGTCAAAACTCGCAGAGTTGACCTATTCCGGTCAGGTTTGTATGCTATTACTCACTGATTTTGGATCGTGCTGCGATCCGAATGTTTTGCGAACCCCGGGCTACGGTTACGCGCAACTCATCAAAACTCGCAATTTTCGCCTATTCTGGCCACTTTTGTATGCTATTAGTCACTGATTTTGGGTCCTGCTGCGATTGGAATATTTCGGTAAACCTAGGGTCCGTTTACGGGGAACTCGTCAAAACTCGCAGTTTTGCCCTATTCTGGCCAGTTTCGTATGCTATTACTCACTGATTTTGGGTCCTGCTCCGGTCCAAACGTTTTCGAAACCCGGGGGTCCGGTTTTGGGTAACTTGTCAAAACTCTTAGTTTTGACCTATTCTAGCCAGGTTTGTATGCCATTACTCATTGATTTTGGTTCCTGCTGCGATCCAAACATTTTGGGAACCCTAGGGTCTGGTTTCAGGGAACTCGTCAAATCTCGCAGTTTTGACCTATTACGGCCAGGTTTATATGCTATCACTCATTTTGGATCGTGCTGCGATCCGAATGTTTTGCGAACCCTGGGCTCAGGTTATGGGGAACTCGTAAAAACTCGCAATTTTGGCCTATTCTGGCCACTTCTCTATGCTATTAGTCACTGATTTTGGGTCCTACTGCGATCCAGACGCTTCGGGAGCCCCGGTGTCCGGTTATAGGGAACTCGTCAAAACTCGCAGTTTTGGCCTATTGTGGCTAGTTTTGTATCCTATTAGTCACTGATTTTGGGTCCTCCGGCATTCCCAATGTTTCGGGAACTGTGGGTCCGGTTTCGGGGAACTCGTCAAAACTCGCAGTTTTGCCCTGTTCCGGCCAGGTTTCTATGCTATTACTCACTGATTTTGGGTCATGATGTGATACGAACATTCTGGGAACCCCGGGGTCCGGTTACGGGGAACTCGTGAAAACTCGCAGTTTTGGGCTATTGCGGCCAAGTTTGTATGCTATTACACATTGATTTTGGGTCCTGCTGCGATCCGAATGTGTGCCGAACCCCCCGGGTCCGGTTACGTGGAACTCGTCAAAACTAACAGTTTTGGCCTATTGTGGCAATTTTGTATGCTATTAATCACTGATTTTGGATCATGTTGCGATCCGTACGTTTCGGGAACCTCGTGGTCCGGTTATAGGAAACTCGTAAAAACTCGCAATTTTGGCCTATTCTGGCCAGTTTTGTATGTCGTTACTCACTGAATTCGGGTCCTACTACAGTCCAGACGCTTCAGGAACCCCGGGGTACAATTATAGGGAACTCGTCAAAACTCATAGTTTTGGCCTATTGTGGCCAGGTTTGTATCCTATTAGTCACTGATTTTGGGTCCTCCTGCATTCCAAATGTTTCGGGAACTCTGGGTCCGGTTTCGGGGAACTCGTCAAAACTCGCAGTTTTGGCCTATTCCGGCCAGGTTTGTATGCTATTGCTCACTGGTTTTGGATCGTGCTGCGATCCGAATGTTTTGCAAACCCCGGGCTCTGGTTACGGGAAACTCGTCAAACCTCGCAGCTTTGGCCTATTCTGGCAACTTTTGTATGGTATTTGTCACTGATTTAATTGGGTCCTGCTGCGATTGGAACATTTCGGGAAACCTAGGGTCCATTTACGGGGAAATCGTCAAAACTCACATTTTTGCCCTATTCCAACCAGTTTTGTATGTCATTACTCACTGATTTTGGTTCCTGCTGTGATCCAAACATTTTGGGAACCCTGGGGTCCGGTTACGTGGAATTTGTCAATACTCGCAGTTTTGGTCTATTTCGACCAGTTTTATATGCTATTACTCACTAATTTGGTTCCTGCTGCGATCCAAACATTTTAGAAACCTAGTGGTCAGGTTATAGGAACTCGTCAAAACTCTTAGTTTTGGCCTATTCTAGCCAGTTTTGTATCCTATTAGTCACTGATTTTGGGTCCTGCTGCGTTCCAAATGTTTCGGGAACCCTGGGTCCGATTTACGGGAACTCGTCAAAACTCGCAGTTTTTTCCTATTCCGGTCTGGTTTGTATGCTATTACTCACTGATTTTGGATCGTGATGCGATCCGAATGTTTTGCGAACCCTGGGCTCACATGATTCGGACTGATTTCAGATTCGCTACGGGAGAGAAAGTCTCTTCGTAGTCAATTCCTTGAATTTGTCAAAAACCCTTTGTGACAAGTCGAGCTTTATAAACGGTCACATTACAGTTTGCATCAGTCTTCTTCTTGAAGATCCATTTATTTTCTATGATTCGCCGATCATCGGGCAAGTCCACCAAAGTCCATACTTTGTTCTCATACATGGATCCTATCTCGGATTTCATAGCTTCAAGCCTTTTGTTTGAATCCGGGCCCGCCATTGCTTCCTCATAGTTCGAAGGTTCACCGTTGTCTAAAAACATGATTTCCATCATAGGGTTGCCGTACCACTCTGGTGCGGAGCGTGCCCTTGTGGACCTTCGCGGTTCAGTAGTAACTTGATCCGAAGCTTCATGATCATTATCATTAACTTCTCCTTCAGTTGGTTTAGGCGGCACAGGAACAATTTCCCGCGCTGCGCTACTTTTCGGTTCGAGAGGGGGTGTAATTACCTCATCAAGTTCCACTTTCCTCCCACTTACTTCTTTCGAGCGAAACTCTTTCTCTAGAAAGGATTCATTCTTAGCAACAAACGTTTTACCTTCGGATCTAAGATAGAAGGTATACCCAATAGTTTCCTTAGGGTATCCTATGAATACACATTTCTCCGCTTTGGGTTCGAGCTTCTCTGGTTGAAATTTCTTCACATAAGCATCGCAGCCACAAACTTTAAGAAAAGACAACTTAGGTTTCTTGCCAAACCATAGTTCATACGGTGTCGTCTCAACGGATTTAGACGGTGCCCTATTCAAAGTGAATGCTGTAGTTTCTAATGTGTATCCCCAAAATGATAGCGGTAAGTCGGTAAGAGACATCATAGATCGTACCATATCTAATAAAGTGCGATTACGACGTTCAGACACTCCGTTGCGTTGCGGTGTGCCACGCGGCATCAGTTGTGAAACGATTCCACACTTCCTTTGGTGTCTGCCAAAATCGTGACTCAAATAATCTCCTCCACAATCAGATCGCAGACACTTAATTTTTCTGTCACGTTGATTCTCAACCTCACTATGAAATTCCTTGAACTTTTCAAACATCTCAGATTTGTGCTTCATCAAGTAGATATACCCATACCTACTCAAATCATCGGTGAGAGTGAGAACATAATGGTAGCCACCGCGAGGTTCAACGTTCATTGGACCGCACACATCAGTATGTATTATTTCCAATAAGTCGGTCGCTCTCTCCATTATTGTTGAGAATGGAGTCTTAGTCATCTTGCCCATGAGGCACGGTTCGCATGTTTCAAATGATTCAAAGCCAAGAGACTCTAATAGTCCATCAGTATGGAGCTTCTTCATGCGCTTAACACTGATATGATCAAGGCGGCAGTGCCACAAGTATGTGGGATTATCATTATCAACTTTACATATTTTGGTACTAACACTATGAATATGTGTAACATCACGATCGAGATTCATCAAGAATAAACCATTCACCAGCGGAGCATGACCATAAAACATATCACTCATATAAATAGAACAGCCATTATTCTCTGACTTAAATGAGTAGCCGTCTCGCATTAAGCAAGACCCTGATACAATATTCATGGTCAAAGCTGGTACTAAATAACAATTATTAAGGTTTAAAACTAATCCCGATGGTAGATGTAGAGGTAGCGTGTCGACGGCGATCACATCGACCTTGGAGCCATTCCCGACGCGCATCGTCACCTCGACCTTGGTCAGTCTTTGCTTATTCCGCAGTTCTTGCTTTGAGTTGCAAATATGAGCAACAAAACCGGTATCAAATACCCAGGAGCTACTACGAGCGCTGATAAGGTACACATCAATAACATGTATATCACATATACCTTTAATGTTGCCGGCCTTCTTGTCCGCTAAGTACTTGGGGCAGTTCCGCTTCCAGTGACCTTTTCCCTTGCAATAGAAGCACTCAATCTCAGGCTTAGGTCCATTATTTTTCTTCTTCCTCGTATCTGGCTTACTGGGCGCGGCAACGGCTTTGCCATCTTTCTTGAAGTTCTTCTTACCCTTTCCCTTCTTGAAACTGGTGGTCTTGTTGACCATCAACACTTGATGCTCTTTCTTGATTTCTACTTCTGCAGACTTGAGCATCTAGTACAACTCGGGAATGGTCTTTTCCATCCCTTGCATGTTGTAGTTCCGCACAAAACCTTTGTAGCATGGTGGGAGAGACTAGAGGATTCTGTCAATTATAGCATCATCCGGAAGTTCGACTCCAAGTGAAGTGAGACGACCGTGTAACCCAGCCATTTTGAGTATGTGCTCACTGACAGAACTGTTCTCCTCCATCTTACAGCTAAAGAACTTGTCAGAGACTTCATATCTCTCGACACGGGCATGAGCTTGAAAAACCAGTTTCAGCTCTTGGAACATCTCATATGCACCGTGTTGCTCAAAACGCCTTTGGAGCCCCGTTTCCAAACTGTATAACATGCCACACCTAACCAGAGAGTAGTCACCACTCCGCGTTTGCCAGACATTCAGAATGTCCTGGGCTTCTGCGGGAGCGGAAGGGTCACCTAGTGGCGCATCAAGTTCAAGGATGAGCTTCAAGTTGCGAACCCAGTCCGCATAGTTGCTACCATCATCTTTCAGCTTGTTTTTCTCTAGGAATGCATTGAAATTGAGGTTGACGTTGGCCATCTACAATATTTATAAAGACAACTTTTATACTAAGTTCATGACAATTAAGTTCATTTAATGAAATTAAGTATGAACTCCCACTTAAATCGACATCCCTCCAGTCATCTAAGTGATACATGATCCATGTTGACTAACCCGTGTCCGATCATCACGTGAGACGGACTAGTCATCATGGTGAGAAACTTTATGTTGATCGTATTCAACCATACGACTCATGTTTGACCTTTCAGTCTCTTGTATTCGAGGTCATGTCTGTACATGCTAAGCTCGTCGAGTCAACCTAGGTGTTTCGCGTGTGTAAATCTGGCTTATACCCGTTGTGTGTGAACGTTAGAATCTATCACACCCGAGCATCACGTGGTGCTTCGAGACAACGATCCTTCGCAACGGTGCACACTTAGGGGAATACGTTCTCGAAATTTTAAGAGGTATCATCTTATTATGCTACCGTCGATCTAAGCAATAAGATGAAAAACATGATAAACATCACAATGCAATCATATAGTAACGTACATGATATGGCCATTATCATCTTTGCTCTTTCGATCTCCATCTTCAGGCATCGCATGATCATCATTGTCACCGGCGTGACACCATGATCTCCATCATCATGATCTCCATCATCTTGTCTCCGTGAAGTCATCACGCCAACTACTACTATCACTACTAATATAGCTAACCGTTAGCAATGAAGTAAAAGTAGTAAGCACATGGCGTTGCATCTCATACAATAAATTAAGACAACTCCTATGGCTCCTACCGGTTGTCATACTCATCGACATGCAAGTCGTGAAACCTATTACAATAACATGATCATCTCATACATCATACATGCAACATCACAACTTTGGCCATATCACATCACATGTCAAACCCTGCAAAAACAAGTTAGACGTCCTCTAATTGTTGTTGCAAGTTTTACATGGCTGATTTGGGTTTCTAGCAAGAACGCCTTCTTACCTACATGACAGCCAGAACGATGATATGCCAAAGCTATTTACCCTTCATAAGGACCCTTTTCATCAAATCCAATCCGACTAGCATAGGAGAGATACACACCCGCTAGCCACCTTTATGCATGGTGTGCATGTCTGTCAGTCGAACCAGTCTCACGTAAGCGTACGTGTAAGGTCGGTCCGGACCGCTTCATCCCACAATACCGCCGGAAAAGAATAATACTAGTAGTGGCAAGCAATTGACAAATCATCGCCCACAACCTTTTGTGTTCTACTCGTGCATAGAATCTACGCATAGAAAACCTGGCTCGGATGCCATTGTCGGGTAACGTAGCATAAATTAAAAAAAATTCCTACGCATATTCAGATCTTCTTATGGAAAGACCAGCAACGAGAGAGGGGTGAGTGCATCTTCATACCTTTGAAGATCGCTAAGCGGAAGCGTTACTAGAACGCGGTTGATGGAGTCGTACTCGCGGCGATTCAGATCGTAGTGTGATTTCGATCTAGTGCCGAACCACGACACCTCCGCGTTCAACACACGTGCAGCCCCGTGATGTCTCCCGCACCTTGATCCAGCAAGGAGGAGGGAGAGGTTGGGGAGGATCTCCGGCAGCACGACGGCGTGGTGTCGATGGAGAGACAAGGTCTCCCAGCAGGACTTCGCCAAGCACCGTGGGAGGAGGAGGAAGGAGGGGAGCAGGGCTGCGCCAAGAGGAGAAGAAACCGTGTGCAAATCATCCCCAAACCCCTCTCTATTTATAGGAGGAGGGGAGGGGGTGCCACCCCTAGGGTTTCCCCCCTAGGTGGTGCGGCAGCCCCCCAGATGGGAGGTGTGGCGGCTAGGGCAGGGGGAGGGGATGGCGCACCCCTTAGGTGGGCCTTAGGCCCACCAGCGCCAGGGTTCCCCCCCCCTTCTCTCCCTCCTGCGCCTTGGGCATCTTGTGGGAGGCGCACCAGCCCACTTTGGGCTGGTTGCCCTCCCCCTTTTGGCCCATGCTACCTCTTGGGCCTGGTGACCCCTCCTGGTGGACCCCCGGGACCATTTCCGATGGTCCAGGTGGTCCCGGTACGCTACCGGTGACGCCCGAAATATTTCCGGTGTCCAAAACCATCGATCCTATATATCAATCTTTACCTCCGGACCATTCCAGAGCTCCTCGTGACGTCCGGGATCTCATCTGGGACTCCGAAAAACTTTCGGTAACCTCATATAACATTTCTCTATAACCCTAGCGTCATCGAACCTTAAGTGTGTAGACCCTATGGGTTCGGGAAGCATGCAGACATGACCGAGACGCTCTCTGGTCAATAACCATCAGCGGGATCTGGATACCCATGGTGGCTCCCACACGTTCCACGATGATCTCATCGAATGAACCACGATGTCAAGGATTCAATCAATCCCATATACAATGCCCTTTGTCTGTCGGTATAGAACTTGCCCGAGATTCGATCGTCGGTATACCTATACCTTGTTCAATCTTGTTACCGATAAGTATCTTTACTCGTTCCATAGCACGTCAACGTGTGACTAACTCCTTAGTCACATTGAGCTCATGATGATGTTCTACCGAGTGGGCCCAGAGGTACCTCTCCGTCACACGGAGTGACAAATCCCGATCTCGATTCGTACCAACCCAACAGACACTTTCAGACGTACCCGTAGTGCACCTTTATAGTCACCCAGTTACGTTGTGCCGTTTGATACACCCAAAGCACTCCTACATTATCCGGGAGTTGCACAATCTCACGGTCGAAGGAAAAGACACTTGACATAAGAAAAGCTTTAGCATACGAACAATACGATCTAGTGTTATGCTTAGGATTGGGTCTTGTCCATCACATCATTCTCCCAATGATGTGATACCGTTATCAATGACATCTAATGCCCATGATCAGGAAACCATGATCATCTATTGATCAACGAGCTAGCCAACTAGAGGCTTGCTAGGGACACATTGTGATCTATTTATTCACACATGTATTACTGTTTCCTGTTAATACAATTTTAGCATGAACAATAGACGATTATCATGAACAAGGAAATATGATAATAACCATTTTATTATTGCCTCTAGGGCATATTTCCAACACTTATAATACCATCGAGTAAGCGAAAATAGAATGTGTGTATAGTAACACTCACTTGAAGTTGTAAGGAAATAGTATTTCCCTTTTGGTACTGCAAAACCTTAACGCTTGTACCAAGTTATTCTCTGTCTCGCGGGGATTCGATTCGACACTCTGGTGATGATTGTAATTTGGGTCAATGAACCAAATGTCATAGATTTTTGCTCTTTTGCATTCGAGAATCTTCATTCTGCAAAATTAATATAGTGATGAGTAAGATTATACATGCAAGAACGAGCTGAGTAAGACTTAATGACATAAATTAATAATACTTACAAACAATAGACACTGATGATAGATTTGTCGAGGGCGTCTTGTTTGTATACCTGAAATAATTCGTCGAATTCAATCATAATCACGTCTCATCCAGTCCCGAAATGCTCGTCTTCATATGCTAAGTAGAGCCAGTTTTTCTATTGAGCACATGCTTGCATGTACCAGTCATGCAATCTCCGCATTTTTGTTGGTAGCTCGTTGACTAACTCAGCTTTGACCAGAGGACGCCCGTACCGATACGTGTATTCTACGTCATTGAATACCTCCAAATGGTTTAAGTACTCATCAATAGACATGCCTTGAGCGTCGACCGCTTCTCCGTAGTGTGCAAGAAATTCCGGATCGATGTCAGCTGTTTCATCATTCCTCTACTAGACCGCAGCTCCGCTCGAGCACACATTTCACTAGTAGAAATAAGGACTTTCGTCCCAGCTCGAAAAACACATTAGTCCCGGTTCCTTTACGAACCGGGACTAATGTTAGTATTAGTCCCGGTTCGAGCGGCAAAGGCGCCGGTCGGGCAATAGTCCCGGTTCAAATGGGACGTTTAGTCCCGGTTCGTGTCTCGAACCGGGACTAAAGGGTTTGGAGGATTTAGTCTCGGTTCGTGTCTTGGACATTTAGTCCCGGTTCGTGTCTCGAACCGGGACTAAAGGGTTTGGAGGATTTAGTCCCGGTTGGTGTCTTGAACCGGGACTAAAGGGTAGACCTTTAGTCCCGGTTCGTGACACGAACCGGGACTAAAGGGTTTGCAGCAGTATGTGGCTCCTTTTATATAGGAATCATACATCTTTAAATCCATTTTCGTACCCTCTTTATTCATCACTCTAGAGTTTCACTTCATGTGAAAATGAAAACATATTTGTATAGCATCTCCACATATTCAACTCACCTTTCCATCATTTCAATCTTCAAGAGCAGTTACAGTTGCATTACATACCTCACAGAACAACTTACATGTGAAAATCGGACAACTTGTAATATTATTCGTATTGTTTCGGTCCAACATGGTATTTTTCTCTTATCTGATTTTTTTTAAATAGACAAATCGACATATGCTAGTAATCACGCTTCATTTCTTGCTTCCGAATATGTCTCTACAGCAAGATGTAGCTCCTCCAACAACTTATATATGAAATGATATCATTTAACACTTTTCTCGTAACCGTTTTATTCATTACATATAGATTTTCTTTTTCCGGGGAAGTGGAATATTTTTCAAATAGGGTAGTCGCCATATTACAACATCATTTTCTTCATTTCATAGTTCGCCACTACTTTGTGCAGCAGTATTTGGCTCAAACTTATGTAGGAATTATACATCATTAGAATCATTTTCGCATCATCTTAATCAGTCAATTTAGATTTCCGTTCGTCTAAAACTGAAAATTATATTATATGGCATCGTCGACAGATAACAGTAGCCTTTCGACCAATTCTATATTACATGATAATTTTTGTTGCATGATGTACCTCAAACAACAACTTACATGTAGAAATCAGACAATTCGTAATATGTTTTGTACCATTTCAATCCATCATGGTATATTTTCTCTTGTGTGAAACTGAAAAGTTGCTTAAATAGCAAAATTTACATATGCTATCAGTCCTGCTTCATTTGTTGATGTCAAAGTTGTCTCTGCAGCAGTATGTAGCTCCTCCAATAATTTATTTGTACAAATGATACAATTTTAGCACGTTTAGATAACCTTTTTATTCATTACTGTAAATTTCCATATCCTATAAACTGAAACATTTTTAAAACAGGATAGAAGACATATTACAACAACCTTTCCTTTATTTCATGCTTCGGGGTTAGTCTCTGCAGCAGTATGTAGCTCCTCTTATATAGGAATCATATATCTTTAGCACCATTTTCGTACCCTCTCGATTCATCACTCTAGATTTTCACTTCATGTGAAAGTGAAAACATATTTACATAGCATCTCGACATATTCCACTCGCCTTTCCTTCATTCCAATCTTCAAGAGTAGTTATTGATGCATTATATACCTCACACAACGACTTACATGTGAAAATCGGACAATTTGTAATATGTTCTGTACAATTTCGTACCATCATGGTATATTTTTCTCTTATGTGAAACTGAAAAGTTGTTTAAATAGTGAAATCGACATATGCTATCAGTCCTGCTTCATTTGTTGCTGTCAAAGTTGTCTCTGCAGCAGTATGTAGCTCCTCCAAAAACTTATTTGTACAAACGATATAATTTTAGCACATTTTCATAATCTTTTCATTCATTACTGTATATTTCCCTACCGTGTAAACTGAAACATTTTTCAAACAGGATAGAAGTCATATTACAACAACCTTTCCTTCAATTCATACTTCGGGATTAGTCTTTGCAGCAGTATGTGGCTCCTTTTATTTAGGAATCATACATCTTTAGCACCATTTTAGTACCCTCTTTATTCATCACTCTAGATTTTCACTTCATGTGAAAATGAAAACATATTTGTATAGCATCTCCACATATTCAACTCACCTTTCCATCATTTCAATCTTCAAGAGCAGTTACCGTTGCATTATATACCTCACACAACGACTTACATGTGAAAATCGGACAACTTGTAATATTATTCGTATTGTTTCGGTCGAACATGGTATATTTTCTCTTATCTAAAAATATATTTTTTTAAATAGACAAATCGACATATGAAAGTAATCACGCTTCATTTCTTGCATCCGAATATGTCTCTACAGCAAGATGTAGCTCCTCCAACAACTTATATATAAAATGATATCATTTAACACTTTTCTCAACCGTTTTATTCATTACATATAGATTTTCTCTTCCCGGGGAAGTGGAATATTTTTCAAATAGGATAGTCGCCATATTACAACATCATTTTCTTCATTTCATAGTTTGCCACTAGTTTGTGCAGCAGTATGTGGCTCAGCCTTATGTAGGAATTATACATCATTACAATCATTTTCACATCATCTTAATCAGTCAATTTAGATTTCCGTTCGCCTAAAACTGAAAATTATATTTTATGGCATCTTCAAAGATAACAGTAGGCTTTCGACCAATTCTATATTACATGATAGTTTTTGTTGCATGATGTACCTCAAACAAAAACTTACATGTAGAAACCAGACAATTCGTAATATGTTTTGTACCATTTCAATCCATCATGGTATATTTTCTCTTGTGTGAAACTGAAAAGTTTCTTAAGTAGCAAAATTTACATATGCTATCAGTCCTGCTTCATTTTTTGATGGCAAAGTTGTCTCTGCAGCATTATGTAGCTCCTTCGAAAATTTATTTGTACAAATGATACAATTTTATCACGTTTAGATAACCTTTTTATTCATTACTGTAAATTTCCATATCCTATAAACTGAAACATTTTTAAAACAGGATAGAAGTCATATTACAACAACCTTTCCTTTATTTCATGCTTCGGGATTAGTCTCTGCAGCAGTATATAGCTCCTCTTATATAGGAATCATACATCTTTTAACACCATTTTCGTACCCTCTCGATTCATCACTCTAGATTTTCACTTCATGTGAAAGTGAAAACATATTTACATAGCATCTCGACATATTCCACTCGCCTTTCCTTCATTTCAATCTTCAAGAGTAGTTATCGATGCATTATATACTTCACACAACGACTTACATTTGGAAATCGGACAATTTGTAATATGTTTTGTACAATTTCGTACCATCATGGTATATCTTTCTCTTATGTGAAACTGAAAAATTGTTTAAATAGTGAAATCGACATATCCTATCAGTCCTGCTTCATTTGTTGCTGTCAAAGTTGTCTCTGCAGCATTATGTAGCTCCTCCAAAAACTTATTTGTAAAAATGATATAATTTTAGCACATTTTCATAATCTTTTCATTAATTACTGTATATTTCCCTACCGTGTAAACTGAAACATTTTTCAACTAGGATAGAAGTCATATTACGACAACCTTTCCTTCATTTCATGCTTCGGGGTTAGTCTCTGCAACAGTATGTAGCTCCTCTTATATAGGAATTATACATCTTTAGCACCATTTTCGTACCCTCTTTATTCATCACTCTAGATTTTCACTTCATGTGAAAATAAAAAAAAATGATAAAATCTTCAAAAAATAAACAAAAATGATAAAATCTTCAAAAAATAAAATCCTTTGAGATGTTATGTTTTAGTGTCTAGTCGGTATAGAAATTTTGAGATATGAATTCTGACCTTTTTGCAAAAAAGGAAAAAAATAAACGGCCATAACTTTTACATACGACGTCCAAAAAAAATTAATATATCAAAAAAAACTAGAAAAAATTGGTACTCTATTTCACCCGGGCTTGCCCGGTGAAGTTTTCTCACATGCCCAAAATTCCAAATGGAAAAAAAGTTATTTCAAAAAGAAGTTTTTTCCAAAAAAAAATTTATTTAAAAATATTAGGTTGTTTTCATTGAAATTCATTATTATTGTTACTTATTAAGTTTATTTTAATAATTGTTTGTAATTTAAAAAATTAAATCATGTGACATGACATCAAGACCCAAGTTGTTTAGGATTGATAGCTGTTGGGGAACGTCGCATGGGAAACAAAAATTTTCCTACGCGCACGAAGACCTATCATGGTGATGTCCATCTACGAGAGGGGATGTGTGATCTACGTACCCTTGTAGACCGTACAGCAGAAGCGTTAGTGAACGCGGTTGATGTAGTGGAACGTCCTCACGTCCCTCGATCCGCCCCGCGAACAATCCCGCGAACCGTCCCGCGATCCGTCCCACGATCTAGTGCCGAACGGACGGCACCTCCGCGTTCAACACACGTACAGCTCGACGATGATCTCGGCCTTCTTGATCCAGCAAGAGAGACGGAGAGGTAGATGAGTTCTCCGGAAGCATGACGGTGCTCCGGAGGTTGGTGGTGATCTAATCTCAGCAGGGCTCCGCCCGAGCTCCGCAGAAACGCGATTTAGAGGAAAAACCGTGGAGGTATGTGGTCGGACTGCCGTGGCAAAAGTTGTCTCAAATCAGCCCTAATACCTCAGTATATATAGGAGGGAGGGGGAGGGAAGAGGCAGCCTCAAACCCTCAAGGGTTGGCCGAAATTGGAGGTGGAGGAGTCCTACTCCAATCCTACTTGGAGTAGGATTCCACCTTCCCACTTGGAAACTCTTTCCACCTTGTGTTTTTTTCCTTCTCAAACCTTATGGGCCTTAGTGGGAACTTATTCCAGCCCACTAGGGGCTGGTTTATCTCTTCCCATAGCCCATGAGACCCCTTGGGGCGTGACACCCCTCCCGATGGTCCCCGGCACCCCTCCCGGCACTCCCGGTACACTACCGATGAGCCCGAAACTTTTCCGGTGACCAAAACAGGACTTCCTATATATCAATCTTTACCTCCGGACCATTCCGGAGCTCCTCGTGACGTCCTGGATCTCATCCGGGACTCCGAACAACATTCGGTAACCAACCATATAACTCAAATACGCATAAAACAACGTCGAACCTTAAGTGTGCAGACCCTGCGGGTTCGAGAACTATGTAGACATGACCCGAGAGACTCCTCGGTCAATATCCAATAGCGGGACCTGGATGCCCATATTGGATCCTACACATTCTACGAAGATCTTATCGTTTGAACCTCAGTGCCAAGGATTCATATAATCCCGTATGTTATTCCCTTTGTCCTTCGGTATGTTACTTGCCCGAGATTCGATCGTCAGTATCCGCATACCTATTTCAATCTCGTTTACCGGCAAGTCTCTTTACTCGTTCTGTAATACAAGATCCCGCAACTTACGCTAAGTCACATTGCTTGCAAGGCTTGTGTGTGATGTTGTATTACCGAGTGGGCCCCGAGATACCTCTCCGTCACACGGAGTGACAAATCCCAGTCTTGATCCATACTAACTCAACTAACACCTTCGGAGATACCTGTAGAGCATCTTTATAGTCACCCAGTTACGTTGCGACCTTTGATACACACAAAGCATTCCTCCGGTGTTAGTGAATTATATGATCTCATGGTCATAGGAATAAATACTTGACACGCAGAAAACAGTAGTAACAAAATGACACGATCAACATGCTACGTCTATTAGTTTGGGTCTAGTCCATCACATGATTCTCCTAATGATGTGATCCCGTTATCAAGTGACAACACTTGCCTATGGCCAGGAAACCTTGACCATGTTTGATCAACGAGCTAGTCAACTAGAGGCTTACTAGGGACAATGTTTTGTCTATGTATCCACACAAGTATTGTGTTTCCAATCAATACAATTATAGCATGGATAATAAACGATTATCATGAACTAAGAAATATAATAATAACTAATTTATTATTGCCTCTAGGGCATATTTCCAACAGTCTCCCACTTGCACTAGAGTCAATAATCTAGTTCACATCACCATGTGATTCCAACGAATCCAACACCCATATAGTTATGGGGTCTGATCACGTCTTGCTCGTGAGAGAGGTTTTAGTCAACGGTTCTGAAACTTTCAGATCCGTGCGTTCTTTACAAATCTTTATGTCATCTTATAGATGCTGCTACTACGTGCTATTCGGAAATGCTCCAAATATCTACTCTACTATACGAATCCGTTTCACTACTCATAGTTATTCGGATTAGTGTCAAAGCTTGCATCGACGTAACCCTTTACGACGAACTCTTTAACCACCTCCATAATCGAGAAAAATTCCTTAGTCCATCAGTTACTAAGGATAAATTTTGACCACTGCTAGGGATTCAATCATGGATCACTCTCTGTACCTCTCAACAGACTTGCTGCAAGGCACACATCAGGTGCGGTACTCAGCATGGCATACTTTAGAGTCTACGGCTAAGGCATAGAAGACGACCTTCGTCTATTCTCTTTATTCTGCCGGGGTCGGGTTTTGAGTCTTACTCAAATTCACACCTCACAACGCAACCAAGAACTCCTTCTTTGCTGATCTATTTTGAACTCCTTCAAAAACTTGTCAAGGCATGCATCTTGTTGAAACTTCCATTAAGAGCTTTCGATCTATCTCCATAGATCTTTGATGCTCAACGTTCAAGTAGCGCAATCCAGGTATTCCTTTGAAAACTCCTTTCAGACAACCTTGTATGCTTTACAGAAATTCTACATTACTTTTGATCCACAATATGTCACCCACATATACTTATCAGAAATTCTATAGTGCTTCCACTCACTTCTTTGGAAATACAAGTTTCTCATAAACTTTGTACAAACCCAAAATCTTTGATCATCTCATCAAAGTGTATATTCCAACTCCGAGATGCTTGCACCAGTCCATTGAAGGATCACTGGAGCTTGCATACTTGCTAGTATCTTTAGGATCGACAAAACCTCATGGTTGTATCTCATACAATGTTTGCTCAAGGAAACCATCGAGGAAACAATGTTTTGACATCCTACATGCAATATTTCATAAATAATGCAGCAACTACTAACATAATTCTAACAGACTTTCAGCATCGCTACGAGTGAGAAAGTCTCATCATAGTCAACTGTTTGATCTTGTCGGAAACATCTTTGCGACAAGTCGAGCTTTTCTTAATAGTGACTTATCACTATCATCGTCTGTCTTCCTTTTAAAGATCCATCCTTACTCAATAGTCCTATGACCATCAAGTAGTTCTTCCAAAGTCTACACTTTGTTTTCATACATGGATCCTCTCTCGGATTTCATGGCTTCCAGCCATTTGTCGGAATCTGGGCCCACCATTGCTTTCTCCATAACTCGTAGGTTCACAGTTGCTCAACAACATGGCCTCCAAGACAGGGTTACCGTACCACTCTGTAGTAGTACGCGACCTTTGTCAACCTACGAGGCTTGTAGTAACTTGATCCGATGCTCGATGATCACCATCATCAGCTTTCACTTCAATTGGTGTAGGCGCCACAGGAACAACTTCCTGCGCCCTGCTCCACACTGGTCGAAGTGATGGTTCAATAACCTCATCAAGTTCTACCACCCTCCCACTCAATTCTTTCGAGAGAAACCTTTCCTCGAGAAAGGATCCGTTTCTAGAAACAAACACTTTGCTTTCGGATCTGAGATAGGAGATGTACCCAACTGTTTTGGATATCCTATGAAGATGCATTTATTCGCTTTGGGTTCGAGCTTATCAGACTGAAACTTTTTCACATAAGTGTCGAAACCCCAAACTTTCAAGAAACGACAGTTTGGATTTCTCTAAACCTCAGTCTATACTGTGTCATCTCAATGGAAATACGTAGTGCCCTATTTAAAGTGAATGCGGTTGTCTCTAATGCTTAACCCATAAACGATAGTGGTAATTCGATAAGAGACATCATAGCATGCACCATACCAAATAGTGTGTGGCTATGACGTTCAGACACATCATCACACTATGATGTTCTAGGTGGCATGAACTGCGAAACAATTTCCACATTGTCTTAACTGCGTACCAAAACTCGTAACTCAGATATTCATTTCTATGATCATATCGTAGACAGTTTAACCTCTTGTTACGACGAACTTCACTCCGAAACAAAATTGAACTTTTCAATATTTCAGACTTGTGATTCATTAAGCAAATACTCTAGTATCTACTCAAATCGTCATTGAAGTGAGAACATAATGATATCCACTGCGTGCCTCAGCACCGATTGGACTGCATACATCAAAATGCATCATTTCCAACAAGTTACTATCTTATTTCATCTCAATGAAAACAAGGCCTTGCTCATGTGGTATGATTTGCATGTCACTAGTGATTCAAAATCAAGTGAGTATAAAGATCCATCAGCATGGAGCCTCTTCATGCATTTTATACCAACATGACTCAAGCGGCAGTGCCACAAGTAAGTGGTACTATCATCATTACCTCGTATCTTTTGGCACCAATATCATGAACATGTGTAACACTACGCTCGAGATTCGATAAACCATTGAAGGTGATTATTCTAGAAAATAGAGTAACCATTATTCTCTTTAAATGAATAATCGTATTGCAATAAACACGATCCAATCATGTTCATGCTTAACGCAAGCACCAAATAACAATTATTTAGGTTTAACACCAATCCCGATGGTAGAGGGAGCGTGCGACGTTTGATCATATCAACCTTGGAAACACTTCCAACACGTATCGTCACCTCGTCTTTAGCCAGTCTCCGTTTATGCCGTAGCTTTCATTTCATGTTACTAATCACTTAGCAACCGAACCGGTATCCAATACCCTCATGCTACTAGGAGTACTAGTAAAGTACACATCAACATCATGTATATCAAATATACTTCTTTCGACTTTTGCCAACCTTCTTATCTACCAAGTATCTAGAGTTGCTCCGCCTTAGTGACTGTTCCCCTCATTACAGAAGCACTTAGTCTCGGGTTTGGGTTTAATCTTGGGTCTCTTCATTAGTGCAGCAACTGTTTTGCCGTTTCACGAAGTATCCCTTCTAGCCCTTGCCTTTCTTGAAACTTAGTGGTTTTACAAACCATCAACTATTGATGCTCCTTCTTCATTTCTACTTTCGCAGTGTCAAACATCGCGAATCGCTCAAGGATCATTGTATCTATCCTTGATATGTTATAGTTCATCACGAAGCTCTCACAGCTTGGTGGCAGTGACTTTGGAGAACCATCACTATCTCATCTGGAAGATTAACTCCCACTTGATTCAAGTGATTGTCGTACTCAGACAATCTGAGCACACGCTCAATGATTGAGCTTTTCTCCTTTACTTTGTGGACAAAGAATCTTGTCGGAGGTCTCGTACCTCTCAACAAGGGCACGAGCATGAATTCACAATTTCATCTCTTTAGAATATCACTTATGTTCCGTGACGTTTCAAAACGTCTTCGGTGCCTTGCTTCTAAGCCATTAAGTATTTTGCACTGAACTATCGTGTAGTCATCAGAAACGTGTATGTCGGATGTTCACAGCATCCGCAGACGACGCTCGAGGTGCAGCACACCGAGTGGTGCATTAAGGACATAAGCCTTCTGCGCAGCAATGAGGACAATCCTCTTCAAAGTTTGCTACTATCAACTTTCAACTAAATTTTCTCTAGGAACATATAAAAACAGTAGAGCTATAGCGCAAGCTACATCGTAATTCGCAAAGACCATTAGACTATGTTCATGACAATTAGTTCAATTAATCACATTACTTAAGAACTCCCACTCAAAAAGTACATCTCTCTAGTCATTTGAGTGGTACATGATCCAAATCCACTATCTCAAGTCCGATCATCACGTGAGTCGAGAATAGTTTCAGTGGTAAGCATCTCTATGCTAATCATATCAACTATACGATTCATGCTCGACCTTTCGGTCTCATGTGTTCCGAGGCCATGTCTGCACATGCTAGGCTCGTCAAGCTTAACCCGAGTGTTCCGCGTGCGCAACTGTTTTGCACCCGTTGTATGTGAACGTCGAGTCTATCACACCCGATCATCACGTGGTGTCTCGAAACGACGAACTGTAGCAACGGTGCACAGTCGGGGAGAACACAATTTCGTCTTGAAATTTTAGTGAGAGATCACCTCATAATGCTACCGTCGTTCTAAGAAAAATAAGGTGCATAAAAGGATTAACATCACATGCAATTCATCAGTGACATGATATGGCCATCATCTTGTGCTTCTTGATCTCCATCACCAAAGCACCGGCACGATCTTCTTGTCACCGGCGTCACACCATGATCTCCATCATCATGATCTCCATCATCGTGTCGCCATCGGGGTTGTCATGCTACTCATGCTATTACTACTAAAGCTACATCCTAGCAAAATAGTAAACGCATCAGCAAGCACAAACGTTAGTTATAAAGACAACCCTATGGCTCCTGCCGGTTGCCGTACCATCGACGTGCAAGTCGATATTTTCTATTACAACATGATCATCTCATACATCCAATATATCACATCACATCGTTGGGCCATATCACATCACAAGCATACCCTGCAAAAACAAGTTAAACGTCCTCTAATTTTGTTGTTGCATGTTTTACGTGGTGACCATGGGTATCTAGTAGGATCGCATCTTACTTACGCAAACACCACAACGGAGATATATGAGTTGCTATTTAACCTCATCCAAGGACCTCCTCGGTCAAATCCGATTCAACTAAAGTTGGAGAAACTAACACCCGCCAGTCATCTTTGAGCAACGGAGTTACTCGTAGCGATGAAACCAGTCTCTCGTAAGCGTACGACTAATATCGGTCCGAGCCGCTTCGATCCAACAATACCGCGGAATCAAGAAAAGACTAAGGAGGGCAGCAAAACGCACATCACCGCCCACAAAAACTTTTGTGTTCTACTCGAGAAGACATCTACGCATGAACCTAGCTCATGATGCCACTGTTGGGGAACGTCGCATGGGAAACAAAAATTTTCCTACGCGCACGAAGACCTATCATGGTGATGTCCATCTACGAGAGGGGATGTGTGATCTACGTACCCTTGTAGACCGTACAGCAGAAGCGTTAGTGAACGCGGTTGATGTAGTGGAACGTCCTCACGTCCCTCGATCCGCCCCGCGAACAATCCCGCGAACCGTCCCGCGATCCGTCCCACGATCTAGTGCCGAACGGAGGGCACCTCCGCGTTCAGCACACGTACAGCTCGACGATGATCTCGGCCTTCTTGATCCAGCAAGAGAGACGGATAGGTAGATGAGTTTTCCAGCAGCGTGACGGTGCTCCGGAGGTTGGTGGTGATCTAATCTCAGCAGGGCTCCGCCCGAGCTCCGCAGAAACGCGATTTAGAGGAAAAACCGTGGAGGTATGTGGTCGGACTGCCGTGGCAAAAGTTGTCTCAAATCAGCCCTAATACCTCAGTATATATAGGAGGGAGGGGGAGGGAAGAGGCAGCCTCAAACCCTCAAGGGTTGGCCGAAATTGGAGGTGGAGGAGTCCTACTCCAATCCTACTTGGAGTAGGATTCCACCTTCCCACTTGGAAACTCTTTCCACCTTGTGTTTTTTCCTTCTCAAACCTTATGGGCCTTAGTGGGAAGTTATTCCAGCCCACTAGGGGCTGGTTTATCTCTTCCCATAGCCCATGAGACTCCTTGGGGCGTGACACCCCTCCCGATGGTCCCCGGCACCCCTCCCGGCACTCCCGGTACACTACCGATGAGCCCGAAACTTTTCCGGTGACCAAAACAGGACTTCCTATATATCAATCTTTACCTCCGGACCATTCCGGAGCTCCTCGTGACATCCTGGATCTCATCCGGGACTCCGAACAACATTCGGTAACCAACCATATAACTCAAATACGCATAAAACAACGTCGAACCTTAAGTGTGCAGACCCTGCGGGTTCGAGAACTATGTAGACATGACTCGAGAGACTCCTCGGTCAATATCCAATAGCGGGACCTGGATGCCCATATTGGATCCTACACATTCTACGAAGATCTTATCGTTTGAACCTCAGTGCCAAGGATTCATATAATCCCGTATGTCATTCCCTTTGTCCTTCGGTATGTTACTTGCCCGAGATTCGATCGTCAGTATCCGCATACCTATTTCAATATCGTTTACCGGCAAGTCTCTTTACTCGTTCTGTAATACAAGATCCCGCAACTTACGCTAAGTCACATTGCTTGCAAGGCATGTGTGTGATGTTGTATTACCGAGTGGGCCCCGAGATACCTCTCCGTCACACGGAGTGACAAATCCCAGTCTTGATCCATACTAACTCAACTAACACCTTCGGAGATACCTGTAGAGCATCTTTATAGTCACCCAGTTACGTTGCGACGTTTGATACACACAAAGCATTCCTCCGGTGTTAGTGAATTATATGATCTCATGGTCATAAGAATAAATACTTGACACGCAGAAAACAGTAGCAACAAAATGACACGATCAACATGCTACGTCTATTAGTTTGGGTCTAGTCCATCACATGATTCTCCTAATGATGTGATCCCGTTATCAAGTGACAACACTTGCCTATGGCCAGGAAACCTTGACCATCTTTGATCAACGAGCGAGTCAACTAGAGGCTTACTAGGGACAATGTTTTGTCTATGTATCCACACAAGTATTGTGTTTCCAATCAATACAGTTATAGCATGGATAATAAACGATTATCATGAACTAAGAAATATAATAATAACTAATTTATTATTGCCTCTAGGGCATATTTCCAACAATAGCTTACTATTGTCAGGAAAACAACAAGTGCACACCTGGCAACTAGGGGCGATAGAACCAGAAAGTTAAGCGTGCTCGGGCTGAAGCAGTGAAAGGATGGGTGATCGGTCGGGAAGTTAGACGATTTGAAATGAGTGATCCACGCTAGAGCAGTGAGGATGGGTGATTAGAGATTAAATTGTCAAATAATAGAAAGATTAGAAAATTGGAATAAAACATAAAAAATATTCAAAAATAAAATTTGAAAAAAAATAAAAAAATAAAGATTAAATTGTCAAATAATTGAAAGATTAGAAAATTGGAATAAAACATAAATAATATTCAAAAATAAAATTTGAAAAAAAATAAAAAAATAAAGATTAAATTGTCAAATAATTGAAAGATTAGAAAATTGGAATAAAACATAAATAATATTCAAAAATAAAATTTGAAAAAAAATAAACCTTTTCGGGTCAAACAAACAAAAAATCTACCTTTTCGGGTCAACAAACAAAAAAAAACAGACGGATCCTTTAGTCCCGGTTCATAAGTAAACAAACAAAAATCTACCTAAGGTTAGGCCTTTAGCCCCGCCCCTTTAGTCCCGGTTGGTGAACCGGGACTAAAGCCCCTTACGGGCCGAGACTAAAGGCCCTGTCCCCACTAGTGTTTGTATCGGAATACAGATTGAGCGGGGGGCACGATTGATTTTTCTGTTGTCCGAGCTGGGCAACTGATTTCCCGCTGAACGTACTACTCTTCAACCGCTGCTTTTTTGCCTGAGCCGACTTGATAATAGAGCGTTCATAGTCTGCTGGCAACGGTGACGGGGGATCTTCAAGGTTTTTCATCATTTTCACCACTGCGACGTGATCTTCTGGGGTGGCCGGGTACTCTGGCTCTTTCACATTAGTACTCATGAGACACCATTGTTCAACAATAATAGTGCACCTAATACAATTGACTTGCAACCTGTGTTTTCCAGAAATTTGTGTTTACTTATTACGTGAGTCCAGATCAACACATTGGAGGGATGTGTAGGAGTACAGTGCTGCCATTATACATTTATTTTCGTTACAGGAAATATATTAATATCGTGAAGATACCAATTACACATTGAAGCAGTGAGGAAATATTATACATTTGCTTTAAGCAACCTAATGTAGTTCCACATCAGTTTCTCTTTCTTGCTGAATTATGAAGCCTTGAAGCTGCGTCCTTAATGTGCCCAAAGGTGTTGACAAAGTCATCCAGAAGTTGATTGTAATTCGGAAATATTTCCTCGTCAACTGATAAAACCACCTTAATGGTTGTACTATAGCTCTGGTAGTGAACTGTCAAAGCCTGCACATGAAAATTGTGATAATGTGCATATCAGATATAAAGAATGATTAAATTTAATTAGGTTTACCTCTATATCTCTATTTACTTTTATTTTTCCAAGTGATGACAAAAGTACAAATGTGGTTCATGGGAGAATGAGAGTATTGGTGTAAGATTACAGTTTTACTTACTTGGGGACCTCCATAAATTGTAGGGGCAATGAAGACAACCGGGTGACCACACAACTCTACTGATTCAGTTGGTCCAGTCACGTTTGAAAACAGAATAGTTGTATTGGCGAACATACGACGGAAGATAAAAGCGCCTGCCTGCTAGGAATATCAACTTGAACAGTTACAAATATTAATGTACTAAATATATAAGAAAACAATGTTAGATTCTTAAATTAGGATATTATTCTCAGAAAAACAAGGATATTCTTAATTTGCATAATTAATTTTAACAAAGCATACATATAAGTAAGCGTGCAGCAAATATACCTTCAAGCCAAACATTTTGACAAAAAATTCACTCGTCTTACACGTGAGGATAACTTCAAGTGAACTCTTTTTCCGGTCCATTGTCTTATTTGCCTTGCGAACATATTCAAGTGGATCATCATGCATCGCTAAATGAAATGGAAGGAGGATGTAGCCTAGATGATTTCCCCATGCCACATCATTACTCTTGCCAGATTCTATCAATTTAGCATATGTCTGTCAATGAAATGATTGTTATGAGATGATCTCAAACTTCTATTGAAAAACTAAAACGATTGTTTAGTGAAACTACTAGGAATATACATGTTACTGTTTAGGACTTATTTAGGAATATTCAGGTGAACACCATAGTCTCGTTAGTTTTCAAGAAAATCTTTTCATAATACCGTGGTTTTCATATTTTACTAACATTCGTATGAGAAGTACCAAGCCAAAACATGCATGTTCTGGTATTGAAACAAAGGAGTAGGCATGAGTGTAGATACATCTAAATGAATAAAAATCGACTGAGCCAAGTATTTTTGATATATTTTAAATAATTGCATTATAGAAAAAACTTACTTGTAGGCTAGGGGTTGGCCTTGTATTCACAAGGAGGACAGATCGTAAACATATTTTGCTGGTGTTAGTATTTCCTAAGATAAATACAAGACAAGTTACATGAATTAATGTGTATATTAAGTACAATAGGCAGACTTGCATGAAAAAATTTAAAAACTCATTTCTCACCGGAATTGCGAAAGTAATAGTGTGACAGAGCAGCAGAGGTCACCCCAACCAGCACATCATTGACAGTCTCCAGATAGAATGTATTAAAAGATGGATACAAAAATAATGTTAGAAAACTTGTGAAGCGGATGTAGCATGTTATTTTTGGACTAAAACTCACTTGGAGCTATATATATACGTATTTAATAAATAAAGGAAATAGATATTCTGAATCTGTCATATTATTTTGCAAAAACTACCTCAAGTTTGGTGTAATCAACATGCAGTACATATTAATCGATTTTTCAAAAATCCATATCTTTTTAACCCTAACTTAAAATTTAACATGTTATATATAAAATTTTATTAGAAAAGTATGTCAAATCTGAATGTGATATTCTTTTACCTGTTAACCATTAAAAACATGCTATTTAAGATGAAACCTTGATTAATAACGCATGATCAATCTTGCCTTCATACCGGCACCGATCCAAATTTTAAATGAACACTTCGGAAAAACATGATGAGGAACAAAACAATATCTATAACCATGCGTGCATGCCCCGTCAAAACCTTGCAGAGAAAATAAATTTATTATGCTATGCAGAGAGGGAGACGTCTTAAGAAAAAATAAGACGCTAATTTTTGAGCTAGCAGTAGCGCGGGTCTCCGCGCTACTACTACCGCGCTACAGCTAACTTGTAGCAGCAGCGCGGGTCGGACACTCGCTCTGCTATCCATAAGTAGCAGTAGTGTGGGTTGGGCCAGCTGTACTACTACCTATCTGTAAAGCATGTTTGTGACCCGTGCTACTACTATTAATATCAAAAACCAAAAATGAAATCTCGAGCCCGTGCGTGCAGTCAATTGTGTCAATGGTTCGATCCAGCGACGACAGGGGTCGCTGGATGCATGGGCGGGCAGCGGTAGACCAGATCCGGCGACGGCTGTTGGAGAGGGACCAAATGTGTGGCAGACCAAGACGATGGTGTGAGGATCCTTTTTGTGGCCATGGCAGAGAGCTCCTGGTTGAACATGGCGACGACCTGTGCAAGCATGGGCATGGGAGGTGAGAAAAAACAGAGGGATAGGGATAGGGAAAAGGAGAAACAAGGGAGAGAGGAAGGAGTTGGAGTGCACATCGGGGCTGGTCATGGGTGGTGAGATGCTCCATTGTGGTGACATGGAAGCGCGGAGGAAGATCAACGAGCTCTTGGACATCAGCGCCTCATTGCATTGGGTGCCATGGAGGAGGAGGTGTGCTTAGGCAGGAGCGTGCTATTAGTTGTGGAGGGTATTAGTAAGTACCAGTAGCGAAGGGTATAAACCCGCGCCACTAGTAGGTGTCTATCTATATGCTTTTTCTTGGTAGTGGATTGACAACATTGAAACGTGTTGTGATGGTGTGAACACCGAGGCTAGCATCGACGAGACTGAAAAGAAGGATAAATAGAAATACAAATGGGATGTCATGCATTGAAATAAAGAATCTGAACCTTTGGACTCATGGTTATCTTCTATTTCTAAATAGAAACAACCCATTACCTAATTTTCCCAGCCATGCAACCATGACAGATCTTCTATTTCTAAATAGATACAACCCACTACCTAATTTTTCCAGTCATGCAACCATGACACATAAGCAAGTAGGCATGCAAGACATAAATGACATGTGTTGCATTACTCCACGCATGCACTACCTAATTTTCCTAGCCATGTAACCATGACACATAAGCAAGTAGGCATGCAAGATATAAATAACAAATTTTTTGCATTACTCTGCGCATGCAAATGGTGTCACATCATCCATTCATGCATATTAGTCATAAGTAGTTTTTTGCATTAGAGTTTATCATCCATATTTTGTTAGAATTTAGATTTATTAGCTATAATTGTTTTTAAGCTTATATTTTCTTTTCATTATTTATAGAACTTTTTGGCAACTATTTACCCATTGTTTTAGCAACGTCCCGCAGCAACGCGCGGGGCATCATCTTGTTAGATTAGTGACTGTTTTTTTTACCCGTCGTAAGGCACATGCTCATTTGATTTTTTTTCATCCGTTCACCTTTGATTTTTTTCTATCCAAGGTGGCACTAAATTTTTTACCCGTTTCCTTTAATTCTGTGTTCTATTTCTATTTACTTTTATCTTTATCCTTTTCCCCTTTGAAAATTATTTTTATTTCAAAATTTACTTATTAAATTCAAAATTCTCCATAGACGTTCAGACTTTCATAAAAAACAAATTTAGGAAACAAACCAAAACTAAAAAAATTGTTCCTCCATTGAAAAGTATTCACAAATTTGAAAATTCCTTTTTATGAAACATGTTTATGTTTTCCAAAATTGTTCAATATTTTTAAACAGAAAATATTAGTTTAGAAAATGCTTCAGATTCGAAGAATATTCTTGTTTTAGTGAAATGTTCACAATTCAAAAAAGTGTTCGCGTATAAAAGAAATACATTTTCCAAAATTCTTCGAAATTTTCAACTCATATTACCATTTTAAAAAATCTTTCACAAATTCAAAGAATGTGCATGTATTTAGAAATGTCTTTTTTTAGAAAAAACAAAATTATGAATTTTGACAGATGTTCATGTTTCATTTTTTTTTACTTTCCTAAAAGTGTACATACTTTTTGAAAAATGTTTAGACTTTAAAAAATAATTCACATTTCCAAGAATATTTGAAAATTTCATATCTTAAAATCCCCTCGGTTGAATGAAAAAGGAGACTGAATTATTTGTGGACCATCTCTAGCGTGCGATGACGTAACAAAACTCTTAAATACACTTGATCAATGAACCAAAAAAAAAAATAGCAGACTCATTATTTCTCACGTGGCGAATCCAAAAACCTAAATGTTCATACTTTACGTGGTTTGGCTGCACATATGATTCACACTAACTTTGAACACATACTGCTATTTCTTCCGTTGCAGTTGCAACGCATGGACATATGTGCTAGTACAACCTATGTGTGTTGTGGAGACTCTACCTTGTAAAAGTTGATGAGCTTATTGCATGTCTTTCTCTCCATTCTATAAAAGAAAAAAAGTCAAGGGTTGTCCCTTGTAGGTAAAAACCTGACTTAGTTCCTGATCCTTTAGTTCTGTTTGTGGACTAACGCGACCATTTCATTCTGGTGTCTGGTACGTGTGAGATGTTACAATTTGTACGTGGAATTATACTTATATAACATTTACATCTTTAAATATAATCCATTAATATTTTAATAACCAAACCAAGATGATGGTGTGAGGATCCTCTTTGCGACCATGGCAGAGAGCTCTTGGTTGAACATGCCGACGACCTGCGCATGCATGGGCATGGGAGGTGAGACAAACCAGAGGGATAGGGATAGGGAAAAAGAGAAACAAAGGAGAGAGGAAGGAGATGGAGGACGCATCGGGGCTGGTCGTGGGTGGTGAGATGCTCCGTTGTGGTGATATGGTAGTGCGGAGGAAGATCGGCGAGCTCCTGGACATCAACGCCTAGTTGCATTGGGTGCCATGGAGGAGGAGGTGTGCTTGGGCAGGAGTACGATGGGAGAGAGGGAGAGAGTGATTGGAAAGAGGAGGGATTCAGAGGAGGATATGGGGACTTCATAGTTGTTAATCTACCTTGCACTTAGTAGTAGCGAGGGGTATAAATCCGGGCTACTACTATCAACTTAGTAGTAGCGTGGTCTTATAACCCTCGCTGCTACTATGGCCTATCGGGGGAGGGGGGGGACGGTAGAGACTAGTTAGTAGTAGCGAAGGGTATAAACCCATGCCACTACTATCAACTTAGTAGTAAATGTCTATCTATAAGCTTTTCCTTGGTAGTGGATTGACAACATTCGAACGTGTTACGATGGTGTGAACACCAAGGCTAGCGTCAAAGAGAGTGAAAAGAAGGATAAATAGAAATACAAATGGGATGTCATGCGTTGAAATAAAGAATCCGGATCTATGGACTCATGGTTATTAGATTAGTGAGTGTTTTTTTACCCGTTACAAGGCGCATGCTCATTTGATTTTTTTCATCCGTTCACCTTTGATTTTTTTTCTATCCAAGGAGGCACTAAATTTTTGTCCGTTTGTGTTGTAATCATAAATAAAAAAGGCTTGTGAAGGATTTCGTACATGGGGTGCAGGCTGTAGGCCAGTGAAGCCAGCTCATTTTTTTAGCCCATGCAGCTTGTAAAATACTATTTTTCACACGGTGCTTCAAATAGTTGGAGCTTTCTACATGGCGCTCAAGAATGGGCTGCCCGTTTCCTTTATTTCTGTATTCTATTTCTATTTACTTTTATCTTTATCTTTTTTCCCTTTGAAAATTATTTTTCTTTCAAAATTTACTTATTAAATTCAAAATTCTCCATAAACGTTCATACTTTCATAAAAAACAAATTTAGGAAAAAAACCAAAACTAAAAAAAATTGTTCCTCCATTCAAAAATATTCGCAAATTGAAAAATCCGTTTTTATGAAACATGTTTATGTTTTCCAAAATAATTCAATATTTTTAAGCAGAAAAAAATATTTTATAAAATGATTCAGATTCAAAGAATATTCTTGTTTTAGTGAAATGTTCACAATTCAACAAAGTGTTCGCGTATAAAATAAATACATTTTCCGAAATTCTTCGAACTTTTCAACTCATATTACCGTTTTAAAAAATATTTCACAAATTCAAATAATTTTCATGTATTTAGAAACGTCTTTTTTTACGAAAAAAAACTTTATGAATTTTGAGAGATGTTCACGTTTCAAATTTTTTACTTTCCTAAAAGTGTACATAATTTTTGAAAAAAAATAGACTTTAAAAAATGATTCATATTTCCAAGAATATTTGAAAACTTCATATCTTAAAATCCCTCGGCTGAATGAAAAAATAGATTGAATTATTTGTGGGACCATCTCTAGCGTGCGATGACGTAACAAAACTCTTAAATACCCTTGATCAATGAACCAAAAAAATAGCAGACTCATTATATCTCACGTGACGAATCCAAAAACCTAAATGTCCATTCTTGACGTGGTTTGGCTGCACATATGATTCACACTAACTTTGAACACATACTGCTATTTCTCCTGTTGCAACGCATGGACATATATATGTGCTAGTACAACCTTGTAAAACTTGATGAGCTTATTGCATGTCTTTCTCTCCATTGTATAAAAGAAAAAAAAATCATGGGTTGTCCCTTTTAGGTAAAAACCTGACTTAGTTCCTGATCCTTTAGTTCTGTCTGTGGACTAACGCGACCATTTCATTCTAGTGTCTGGTACGTGTGAGATGTTACAATTTGTACATGGAATTATTCTTATATAACATTTACATCTTTAAATATAATCCATTAATATTTTAATCACCGAATTATATACTTTTAGCATACACGGATTCATGTCGTGGATTGTTTGTCTACATAACAAGATAATAACAGATTGTGACACAAACATTGATGTCCTTTGTTTACATGTATGCATACAACACCCTACTTTATGTTTTTTTTAGGGGTAACACCCTACTTTATGTAATGTTCCATCAAACGGGCAGGGAGAAAAAAGTTAAAGTTTTGAACAAAGTACAATTTCTCAAAAAAAAAAAAACTCAAGCCCGTGATAGGAATACACAGCCGCCGCCTCCCCTAAAATATTAGGATTTCTTCACCTCCCGCCGATGCGGGCGCCGGTCCGCCTCGCCTCCTGCGGCCTTGCTGATGGGAGAGCTTCGTATTAGATATGTTTTTGAGTTTTGCTATGGTTTGTGTCTTGTACAAGAAGGCAAGACTACGACAGCTTCTTGAAGATGGAATAAGGTTCTCCCGGCATAGCCTCTATTCCGGTGATGCATCTAGCATCGTCGGTGGGAGCGGGGAGGTGTGTCTCCGATGGATCGGTATTTGATTTATGTTCTCGGCTATGTTCGACGTTCGTCTAAGTTTATGTGTTTTCAGGTTGGGCCCTTTCGATCTATGTTACACTTTATCGACGACGAAACACGACGATGTGCCTACTGTCTACAAAAACAAATTTTGCTCGGCTCCGACTCGTTTCAGTGCTTGTAGTCGTTGTCACGTGGTCTATAAATCTGGATGTATTTTTTATTATTTCTGGTGTTCCTTATACTATCATGTTTAAAGATGGATTAACAAAAAACATAAGAAAAAGGTAGAACATATATATACTTACACAGTTCATGGCTTTCTTGATTGACTTGACGTCATCCAAACAAAGGCTCCGGTGAACGAATCGCCGGCTAGGAACGCCAGCATCTGAACGCGTGAAGATAGTGTGCGGATCTCTGAGGAACATAACTGTTGCAGCAAAGTAGGCGACGTCCACCATGGTGTTCCACGCGAGCATGAGATACGCCCAGACCCATGCGAGGAAGACCAGCAGGCCACCTGAGGATGCCGGCTGCCCGTGCCGTGGCACGTAGATGGCACCAGCACGCACTGGCAGCTGCTTGGGCATGGCCGGTAGCCGCGCTGCGCGCCGACGCCAAGAGAAGTGTGATGAGCGACATCCCGTCGCCGAGGGAGTGATGCACCCGGAGCACCACCGTGGAGGCCGCCTCAGATGTCGGGATGTCAAGGAAGTGGAACTCCCAAAGTGGCCGGGAGCTGTCCATGGGGAGCATGTACAGCGAGGCGACGTAGTCCTCCACAACCTGATCCGGGTCGGCCTCCCCGGTCTCCAGCGCAGGGACGATCATATGGTCTTCCACGTTCACCGCCCTGCGCGCCCACCGTGGGTTATTGCCGTCCTTTGACCCATCTGTAACCTGCCTTGAACGTACGCACGCACGGACGCGCTCTCGGGTTAAGTTAAGAAACCAAAATCGCTAATCTACTTGCAGTAAGGGTATTCTTGTGAATATTATAGAAAAAGTACTTGATGATGACATACCTGTATGCTGCGGAAGCGTGGATAACGGGCGAGTTCGGCAGCGATGCCGGCACTGAAGACGGGTAGGTTTACAGGCGTGCCCAGGCCAATAATTACGACGATGTATATAGCTTCCATGAGTCTTGCAGTAGGTGTCACGGGCTCCTCCGAAGCAGCTGCCATGGACTCGTCCGACGTCGTCCATTCCGCGGATTCTGATCTTGGCGTGCGTATTGGGAGTAGGCGGCTGGTTGCTAGAGAGGCCATACCACTGCTAGCGCCCGTCGATACGTTAGTTAGTGGAAGACTGGCTTGCTGCATGGAGCAGAAGCCATTGGGTGTGATCAGTTCGATCTGTTCGTGTCAATATATAGCAGGAGACGAGGATATATGCCATGGTCCCACGCAGAGGCTGATATTCAAGCCCTCGAAAAGCGTCTATAGCCGGAGATAGCAAATATAATTTTCAAAACATCCTCAGCCGATCAATGACCGGGCATGCCCTTTATTTGTATGTCCGTGCAGACATATTTCTTATTTATTTCTTCGTATGTCCTGCCCTTGCACGTCATTGATAATCGAAAAGATTCCCCCTTCTCACACACACTTCGTATTACAAAGCAACCAACACCGACTACAGAACAAACGCTATGACGAACAACACAAAAAACAAAAAAAAAAACAAAAAAGAGAAAGAAACAATGCCAACACCGGGAGCTCGACAAAGCGTGGATGAACCGCAACTGCTGCGTCCTTCGGAGTCGACCCACCACGATCCAAGGCTTCGATCCTCCACGTACCAAGCAGCACCTCCAACAAGGGATGCGATAATGCTGCTGCCCGAACGTGTCCTAGGGTTTCCCCCGGTACACGGAGGGGAGTGGGGGACAGAGACCGCCGACACCCTCCAGAAAGAAATGGTGACACCCGCAGGTGTCACCGCACCGGAGCTGGAAGAACCGGCTAGGATTTCTCCCACACTCCAAACCCCGCCGTCCAACCGGGTCGGAGCCAACCAGTCAACCCGCCGCCCACCAGCATGCACCATCGCGGTCGCGACGCCACCCATGCTGGCTCACTGAGATCACCACCACAAGGCCAAGAGGACGAAGAGAGGGCGCTTGGCGACGGGAGCAGCAGCACCGTAGGCGCGCCGGAGGGAACCACCTCCACCGCACGTCATTGATGGAAAGGAAGAGAGAAAAAGGAAATAATTAATAAAGTAAACAAAAAGGTGGTTAGGGGTAGGGTCGCGTCCTAAGTGGCTGACTGAACGGGGCGCGTCCATGAGCCCTCATATCCTCCATATATTTGAGATGAATATGAAGGTTTGGAACAACCCTGCATATAGGGATGATACGAGGCCGTATATTTGAGATGGATATGAGGGTTGAGGACAACCCGGACATATAGGAATGTTATGACGGCTTCGATTGGGTCACAATTTTTATTCTTTTTCATGTTCGGTGACGGTGACTGATCGGACACATCCATGAATATATGAGAGCTCATTTGAGGAATGCTCTAAGAGCAACTAAGCGGAAGCGTGCCAGCAAGAACGCTCCGCCGACGATTTCTAAGCGACGGAACAACCCCGATAGCGCAAATGGTCGCCCCTCCCAAAGGTACCTCATGCTAATCTTCCTATCAGACCTTATGATCGTACCCCCGAAGAAAACGCCAGGATAGCAAAGGAACATCATGATGCGCAGATGAAAAAGAAGGAACCCGAGCCCCGCCCAGAATACACCGAGAAGCAAATAGCATTTGCAAAAGCATCTCACCGATTTCTAAGAATACACCGGAATGCGGCTGGTTGCTAGAGAGGCCATCGAGGGGGGCTACCACCGCTAGCGCCCGGCCGTAGATACGTTAGTTAGTGGAAGACTGGCTTGCTGCATGGAGCAAAAGCCATTGGGATGGACATCAGTTCGATCTGTTCGTGTCAATTATATAGCAGGAGACGACGATATATCGACTTGGACTTGTGGGTCATGGTCTCACGCGGAGGCTGATATTCAAGCCCTCTAAAAGCATCTATAGCCGGACATAGCATACATAATTTCCAAAACAGCCTCAACCGAGCAATGATCGGGCAATGCCCTTTATTTGTACCTCCGCGCATACATATTCCTTATTTATTTCTTCATATGTCTGGTCCCTTACACGTCATTCATAACTGAAAAGGGTTCCTCCCATTGTATTACAAAGCAACCAACACTGATTGTAGAACAAATGCCGTGGCGAGCAACACAACAAACCATGCGAGGAAGACCTGACGCCCACCAGCATGCTGTTAGAAATTTAGGGTTTGTGGTCTACCCCCTATTCCTCTGCGCTTATCCGTGGTGTCGCTCACAATTCGCATCTCTGAGGCTAGGGGGTAGGGACCTTCTTATACTGTGTTTCCAAAGAGTCCACCTCTTTTACAGTTATAAGATTCCTAGTCTTTAAACTAGTTTCCGGATAGAGTCCAGATCAAACTACCAACCACGATATAATTTATCTGTTAGCGGATCCTATCCGTCAAGTCCCCGAAGCACGCGCTTGTGAGCAACGCGTCATAACAGAGTATAAGTTCCTCTAATTATGTAGATCAACATTAGGGCCGTAATCTAATTACACGATCTAGCTTCTTCCAATTATCAGCGTACCCGGGTAGTCTTTCCAATATATAAAATATATTGTATTCCACCGATAATTGACCAGCTTCCTTAAGTATATAACTTAAGTATTCCAACAAGTAATAATTCCATGATAATCATGTAAAGTAATTCCATGTATAAATACATGTATGATTCCATAATGAGGTATTCCGAATATTAGCAATTCCTATTATTTGAATATAGTTGCAGGACACATAATTCCAACATCTCCCACTTGTCCAAAACGATCATTCAAATATTCATAAATCCATAGCCTAAACATGCTTGCCAAATACCTCCTGACTAAGAAGCTTAGTCAAGGGACCAGCAATCATATTAACACTATGTTGAAAACTCCATAAATATATATTGTGATATATTCCCTCAATATGTTTCCTTGTTGTGACCCCTAAGATCACTAGAGACCTTAGTTTCCGCTTGATTATTCCAGCATAGCCGCGTCTCGAGTATTATTTCCTCGAGTGCAATTCCACCTTTAGAGGCACCTTGAGTATTTTGTTTCCTCAAGTAAAATTCCGCATCAATTATTTCCAGTCACATATATCAATACTATGAATAATTCCACATTGAGTTAAAATATATGATAACCATGATGAATACGTTTTCAAAACCACGTGAATATCAAATCCAATCAGTAAATGAAGTTCCATAAGTGACCTTGTTTGAATGAAATTCCTGACTTTAGTCAGTGAACCTGCACCATATTAGTACTACAAAAAATAAGATTGAATATGCGTACCTGGACTTGTTTCTCATCTCGCAGGTACAATAATAGGTTCCTCAATGTGTTTAACAAGTGACATGTTGTGATGCACTTTCCACAATCTAATATGATGTGTGACATTCCCTTAGCGTCTTGTATTTCCTTCCACTACTTGAATGCAACATAAATTCCAGAAGCTAAGGTACGATTGTATAACGAAGATACAGTAAATTTCAACACCATGTATTATGCCTTTTTCCTCAGGAGTTCAAGCATAATTCCTCACTGAGTTTGGTTTCAGGTACGTTAACAAGTTTGCAATTTTCCATAAAAACATTTCAAGAAACATGTCTTATGTGGTTCCACTCCCAAAACATAGGAAGCTTCAAACCTTCCTTTCATATGAAAGTTAAAACATGACCAAGCTTTCACTTCCATCAATGTGATTTTATCATTGCAAACAACAAAACAATATTAACGTATACAATAATAAAGCAAAATATTTTATACTTACATTTGTAGATGACCTCCTTGCTTCATTTAGAAAACCATATGACCTGCCATTCCATTGATGTGAAGCTTGTTATAAGACCATACAATAATGTATTCAATTAGCAAACTATGTTTTACTTCCTCTTTCCCAAAATTCCAGGAGAGAGTTTCCACAAAGTATATTTCCCTTTGTGTGAAGAAATGAATAACAAGAGTGACATTATAATATTCCAGTGAGTCAAATTTCCTCACAAATGAATAAAAACATTTACAAACAATGGGCTTGCGGTTTCTTGGTATGATAATAAGTTCCCAAACTATATAATTCCTCAATGAGTTTATTCCTTCTCGCATTTCTTCCACCCATAGTTCACATTGACAAAAAATTCGAGCCTTTTCAAGAGACTTCCTCCAAAATATAGAGTGAGTTTACCCCCAAAACACATAACAATTATCCATAGATGACATTCCAAGTTAATTCCTCCCACTTATCCTAAGCATGTCAGTGTTGGGAGTGTCACTTCTAGTTTCCTTGGGGTCAAGATTATATTCTAGTATGATTGTCATCAATTCCACCCTTGATCATAAAAATAATTGTGTTCCTACTTTCCACCAGTTTTCCTATCCCACATAAAAAGAAAACACCACTTGATCCACTAGAATAACCATGAAAAATTCCTGGTGTGTGCTTTGTAGTAATTAAGAATTCTCCACCAAGTGACTGTGCGATATTGACAACCAACAGTATATATGCGATGCTTCGTCCAAAAAACAAATGGTATTAAAAGTATCCAATTCCTCCATTTAATTGCGGAGTGTACGATCTATTACAATGGTGAATAGTTCCATGCTCTTTTCATGTCCAATTGACATATTCCTGAAGTGTACTTTCCCCCACCAATCAGTTGTTAAAACTTTGATATCTTTTCCACTTCAGTATGTAATGTGACAACCACAATAAAACATTCCGACTTGTATTTTAAATAGTATAAACATAACCATATCAAGTCCAGTTATCAATGAATGAGATAAAATAAATAATCTAGCCTCTAGTGGGAGTGCGAAAAAATACGATAACTATATAAAAAAAATGATGTGAAGTTTCCTTTTGTAATCTCCTTCCACCTTAATAAAATACGTGCCGGTAAAAATGTCCAGTATATATGCTTCACAAAATACCAAAGTCCTCCCACTAAAGTTTAAAATTCCAGAATCAATAAGACAATTCATCTAGTTCCAAGATATGTGACCAAGTCATTGATGATGTAGATAATAAATTCCAAGCATGTGTTCCCATTGTCGGTATTCCTTCATACAGAGTTATCTACTCCAAATAAACAAATTTGTTTGCCAACTTCCAATGGACATCAAGAAAGATATATAGACCATTGTGTGAAAATCCATAATGCACTGATTTAACCATTGAGCAATATTTCCACTCTTCCTTTTCCGAATAGTATGTCATAATAAATAAATTCCAAAGATATAACAATAAATCAAATACCTTCATACTAAAGTTGCATAGAGTGTCATATAAAAATAACACTTTTCCTCCACCTGGGAGTTCCTTGGCAAAATTTCCAATTCCAAAGTGTATAAGATTTAGCAGCAATGACAAAACACACACTATATAAATTTTCCTTTGATACATCAAGTGAGAGCAAATTTCCTCCATTTTCCACGGAGCGGTTCCCATCTTCCTTCCTCTTTTCCAATTGCATAGATAAAATATCATATCTTCCTCTTCAAGGTGAAACCAGTAACATTTAGTCAAATCCTTCCCTCGGAGAGTTTCAATTGTATATTAGGTGAAGATATATGCTGAAATTACGCCGATTAATTCCTTGTGATTTCCATCACAGATCAGGGTGCACACAAGTATCTAGATAACCAAGAAACAACAGCCTTGTGATTTCCATCCCAGATCAGGTTATATAAGTCGATCCATAGACAAAACTGTGGACGTGGACTTCATGTAGACACGTAGGCGTACGAGTTTATTCCTTGCTGCCATTCTTGTTGGCTGATTTGCAGACTTGATGATGAGAAAACTGCTCACGTGCAGACTTCCCATAGTGCGCAACTAAAAAACCGGCTTGTTCCAGCAAATTATCATAACATATATAGCAAATAGCCTTCCTCAGATTTCCTTGGCCTCGATCCTTGTAGCCACCGACCGTTAATCAATCGAAATTTCCTTCCAGATTAGGTGTAATGCTAGCTTCCATCGATTCCGTTTACGTGGACGCCCGAGCAGACAAAAAATCATGACGCGAGAACATGTGGCTGTGGAACCAGCAGGGTCTATCGCCGTGGACGGATAGAGCAAGGCTAGCGTGGGGACATAAGAAATTCCTCTAGTCCTTCCGTGATCCATGTCATTGTTGTTTGACAGCAACAAAGAATACTAGTCTTCCTCCTTAATCAACGTGCAAAACTTCCAGCAAGCTGTGGTGCAGCGCGCCTGCTGTTTAATCTCTTGATCCGCGTAAATTATTCAGAAGAAACGATCCAACAACTTGTACTAGTCCGCCTCGAATCATGTGCCCCTTGTGTGGGATGCAATGGTATAGGAGAACCGGTCGACATGATGGAGAGTACGCAGCGGAATAGATGCGACCGGCGGCAGATTACGGCAGCAGATTAGGATCGCGGCGACGGCTGCCGGAGCAACGACGCAGAAACCTAGCACATGCCCTTCCACAAGCCCTGTTCTTGCACGATCGTGTGCTGACTCCGAGAGCCATAGAGTACGAGTCATCCTCGATCCATCAATCTTTTCGAAATCCAACGATCGTGAGCCTCCAATAGTTCCGTGTTTGATTGCACGTCGGAGGTAATGCAACGATCTGTCGTCCAGCAGCGGTAAACGCAGAGTTGCACAACGGATTAATGTTCGAGCGACGCCGGCGGATCAAAAACCTTTGCTCATGATGCCAATGTTAGAAATTTAGGGTTTGTGGTCTACCCCCTATTCCTCTGCGCTTATCCGTGGTGTCGCTCGCAATTCGCATCTCTGAGGCTAGGGGGTAGGGACCTTCTTATACTGTGTTTCCAAAGAGTCCACCTCTTTTACAGTTATAAGATTCCTAGTCTTTAAACTAGTTTCCGGATAGAGTCCAGATCAAACTACCAACCACGATATAATTTATCTGTTAGCGGATCCTATCCGTCAAGTCCCCGAAGCACGCGCTTGTGAGCAACGCGTCATAACAGAGTATAAGTTCCTCTAATTATGTAGATCAACATTAGGGCCGTAATCTAATTACACGATCTAGCTTCTTCCAATTATCAGCGTACCCGGGTAGTCTTTCCAATATATAAAATATATTGTATTCCACCGATAATTGACCAGCTTCCTTAAGTATATAACTTAAGTATTCCAACAAGTAATAATTCCATGATAATCATGTAGAGTAATTCCATGTATAAATACATGTATGATTCCATAATGAGGTATTCCGAATATTAGCAATTCCTATTATTTGAATATAGTTGCAGGACACATAATTCCAACACATGCGCCACCACGGCCGCAACGCCACCCATGTTGCCTCACTAATATCACCACCACGAGGCCAAGAGGACGAAGAGAGGGCGCTTGGCGACGGGAGCAGCGAAACCGTAGCCGCGCGAGAGGGAACTACCTCCACCTCCGTCATTGATGGAAAGCAAGTCATTGATGGAAAGGAAGAGAAAAAGGAAATAGTTAATAAAGAAAACAAAAAGATGGTTAGGGGTAGGGTCGCGTCCTAAGTGGCTAATTGAACGGGGCACGTCCGTGAGCCCTCATATTCTCAATATATTTGAGATGGATATGAAAGTTTGGGACGAACATATAGAGATGATATAAGGGTGTATATTTGAGATGGATATGAGGGTTCAGGACAACCCAAAACAATATGAATGTTATGCGGGCTTCAATAGGATCATAATTTTTCTTTTTTTTCTTGTTTGGTGATGAATATATGAGAGGTCACTAGCAAAAGGGCCCATGCGTTGCAACGGGAGAAAAAAAAATACCACACGGCACACGCTCTTAATTTATAAAAAATGTCTATAATTTAAGAATTTATAGTTACGATACAAATAAAAATGGTCTTATCCTACAAAAATGCAGTTCAAAATTTCACAGGTCTTCTACTTTAACACAGCTTGCATGTAGATTTAATACGTACAAAGAATCAGTCAAGTGACCTTCAGTTTCATCTCTAATCCTGATTTTGTTGACGTGTTCATCCCCAACCCGGATGAGTACCGGTATAAAAGAAAGACGAATAATGACTTATTTATTAAGATTGCACCCTAGATAGTATTTTTATTAAACGTTTAACAGATAAAATGATATCATATTTAAATTCTACATATTTTTCTAATCAAATTCCATGTATAATATGTTAAAAGATATGAGTATTTAAAAAAATATTTAATATATACTACGAGTTTAATGTCATAAACAGTAATGGTTTTTTTGTAAAATCACCTCAGTGGGTTTTTCGACGGAAGCGATAGCCTCTTTGTTATTAGGTAAAGATTTGAGGAACGCTTTAATGGCCGGACCATCAAACACGTACCCGTCTGGACTGTGACATCCGTACATGTTTTACGACTTATGATGGTCATGTGTCGTTTGCCTCGGCAATTAGGACATTATTTTTCCTCCAAAACGGAGGCAAGTCCTTTACGGACGATCGGACAGCTGCTACGCGGACGTCATTCACACAAAATTTCTTCTTCGCTCGCGTCCTTTAAAGTAAGTACAATAGTATATAGTCAGCAGGCTGTAAGAATTAAAATACTATATTTTTGTTGAGTTGGATGAGAGAGAAGAGGAGAGAGAAGGGAAACGGACTCTTCGTGAAGAGCCAGCTCTAGCACGTGCTCCTAGGTGCTTTCTGAGAATGAAAGATGGGCCATATAGGATAAAAGTAGTACTCTTTTATAGCTAACTATTATACAAGCTAGCTATAAGATAGGCTATAAGACTGCTTATAGTCAGCAGTTGGCTATACTATTAACCATGCTCTTAGGGCCCGAAGCGGTGAGAGCCGCACCAAAGTATCAGTGCCTGTCCATCCAGTTACCTAAATAAAAAATGTGCCTTTGCCTAGGAACCTACTCGGACGCGCAACCATTCCGACTATCTACTGTCCATCATTAGGCTACTCTCAATGCTTTACCTTATACAGATGTTAAAGTTGTCATATAGACAAAAAATCTAATGTGTCAAGCTAATTAATGAGAGATAGATGAGTGTGATGACCCCATAAGAGCAAGTACAATAAGATGACATAAGCAGGCTATAAAGATTAAAATATTATATTCTTACTTAGTTGAAGGAGAGAGAGGAGGAGAGACAAGAGAAACGGGCTCTTCGTGAGTAGCCAGCTGCAACACGTGAGCCAAGATATTTTGTGAGATTGTAAGATGGGTCAACTACTACTAAAACAGTATACATCTAAAATTTACTATTGTATATGCCGGCTATTAGATTGACTCTATATGACATGTCAACTCCTTATAGCCGATTGTTGGCTGTATTATTAACCATGTTCTAAAGAAACAATGCTAAGTGCGTGAATCTAGGCAAAACAATTAAATAAATAATGCAACAATGCATGCACAACTTTAGTTGCAAATGCATTAAATAAGAAGGCTTATCTACAATAAGCTACTCCCTCTGTCCGGTGAAGAGTGTACATATAGATATTTTAAAATAAATTATGAAGTGGAGTAAAAAATGTACTAGTTTATGATACTATTTATTATGGAGGTAGTATGATACAATAGTATCATATGCATGATACTGGTATATGATACTTTCCACTATGACCAGCCTTACCCACGGAAGACCATCGCTCCCCCCCCCCCCCCCCCCCCCCCCGTCCGTTGAAGACAAGCTTGCCAGGCTCATCATTGTCGGTCGATCCGCCGCAAGAAGCTTGTACAGGTGGAGCTTCTGTTTCTAGGGATCATGGCCAGTCGAACGTGGGGAACTAGGCTGATAGACATTTAGACTAGGTTTAAAGTACGTTTTAGGATAAATATATCTAAATGTAATGAGTTTTGCTACGGTTTGGATGAAAAACATCTGGTTGTATGTAAGTTTATTCAAATATAAATGAATACCGTCCGATATATTTAAATATGCAATAAATATGTTTACTTTAGTTAAATTTTTGTTCAATGTAAAAGGACATTTTCGCCTACTGTTGGTTGGCCGGTTTCAACATCAGTATTCCTGAACTAGCCCTTTCGTGCACAAACTAATGCGATTGGAGATGCCCTAAGCCCATAGATTGATTGGTACTCGGGTTTGGATCCTCAACAAAAATATTCTTGAAATACGTGGCTACTAAATCACCCATAACTATTGGGTTCGTTTGATCATTACCATCATCTTCATGAAGTTGGCTTAATCTATTTTTCCGAGCTCGCCAAACTGCATTGCTTTGAAAATACCTTTTGTTTCTATCCCATTCCTTGACCCATGTAATGTGCTATCTCTATAGCAAAATCATCTGCTGTTTATATACTAAATCATTCAGATTATTTCCCGCAAGACCGGTACTTGAAAATTTATTGACAGTTTGCATTCATATTCATTAGTTCCTCTAGCCTTGATTTGATCTTGTTAATTAACTTGGTAATGTTACCAAATTTATTTTGACTTCAATTCCACAGGGCAGTCATAGTATTTCGAAGAGCGATACTCACCTGACCCAAATCCTCCATAACGCCAAAGGACGGCCACGCTCTGTTAATCACGTCAGGGCGGCCCGCATCCCTCTCCCAGAATATTTCATAACGACGACGAGTAGCTTTAAGAAGCAAGGGCACATGGTCAGAGTCTGGAGAGGCAAGGAGATGCACCTTGTTCAACGCAAACAAGTTCCTCAAAGAATTTGATGCAACCGCTCTATCAAGACAAACTCTCACATTTGTCGACCCAGAATGGAAACTATCGTAGGTATATGGACCACCTACAAGCCCAAGATCAACCAACTAAGAGAACAAAAGAGCATCTCGAAAAGCTATCATTTGTGATTCGGGCCTGGGCGTGAGAGAAAAATGATCTAAGGAAAGTAGTGGTTACTCTCGGGTGCAGTACAACCGAGTTAGCAAAACCTTGAAAAGAACGTGATCAACATTATAAAAAAAATCTGGGTCTCAAAGCCCCATATTGCTCCATTGAAATCGCCAATAACAAGCCAACAGGGCCGTTGAGGGGCCTGTGCGAGCTGTGCGCTCGCATAGGGCCCCCAAAATGCTGGGACCTCCAACTAGGGTCTATATGTATATGTATACACTGAAAAAAAAATAGTTTTAGCCTAAACCAATAAATCAGTTGTTGCCTGAAGCTTGAACACTGCTGAGAACTGAGAGCAAGTATAATAAGGCTTATTCAGCCGGCTATAGTCCTTGCCACGTCATCGAAATCCTAGTTGGAAGAGAAAGAAACGAGGAGAGAGAGCGAAGCCAGCACTAGATCTGTCGCCCGGCTCTAGCGCAGACTACGATGGATAGGAGCCCGCTTGCAGCCCGTGTGCCGGCGATAGGCTAACACTTCGTTCTTCCTCTAGATCCCGTGCGCCTCCGCCCTCCGCGCTAAATCTTTCGCACCAAATCGAGCTCTCCGCGCCAAATCGAGTCCGCCCTCCCCTGAAATTGAGCCGTCCGCGCCAATCCCTCACCAACACCACCGAAATCGCCCCCAAATCGGAAAACCCTAGACGCCAAGCACGCAGCCGGCGCCACCCCTGAGATGGTCGGCCAATCGAAGAGGACAAGTGCACCGGCTCCTCTAGATCTTCCATGGCCAACGGCTCAGTTCGTCCCGCCACCAACCGCTATGCCCGTCCCTCCGCCGGTCGTACTATCAATGTCCGGACCCGGCGCCTGGCTACCACCACGGCCACCACAGACCATGGCGGCCTCCTCCCCACTGCGTTGGCTCCCCGGTGTACATCAGCCAGGTGCGGGCAGTTCATCAGCGCAAGGCCCCTCGTGGACACCGCCCGCTGGAATTGGAGGCTCAGCACCCACGGCTGAGAATCTTGAGGACCACGATCTGCAAGCATGGTACGTGATTTTGGCTCCAATCTTTTCTGCTAGCTTACTGCATCTAGCACGCATGAATAGTATTGGTATTGAAAGTAATCTCTGTAGCTTTGTACTGTTGATTGTTTTGTAGTATTGATTCGGACAACGATGCCTTTATTGTACAGGATAATTCTTCTGGTCTTGCAAATTACCTACAGTAGCGAGTAAAATAGATGAGAAGAAGCTAATTTTTTGATCATCTGTTGCTTGAGCAGGGGATTAGATTCTCACCCACCAGGTGGTTTCCTAAGTTACTTTAAGAACACATCAAGCCACGCGCAAGGGACTTCATCGCAACCAATCAATGTTGGTGATGTCACAAATGGTGATGATTGTGCAAGGACTGAAAAACGCTTGACATGGACAGAACAGGAAGATTGTAGATTGGTAAGCTTTTTCTTTGCGTGTTGGTTCCATGAATGTGTTACATTACTAGCAAAACAATAAACTCTTCTAATAATATTGTAGGTCAGTGCTTGGTTGAATAATTCAAACGACCCAATACAGTCAAATATTAGGAAGAATGACCAATATTGGAAAGAAGTTGCTGCTGTCTACAATAGCACCACCCCAAAAAATAGGGCAAGAGAAGTCAAGCAACTGAAGGACCGCTTTGCAAAAATTAAGAAAAAGGTTGCATGGTTTTGTGCTAGCTGGAAGGAGGCTAATGCTTTGTATGCTAGTGGCGAATCTGATGTGGATTTAAAAGATAAGGCACTGAAAACTTATAAGGAAGATCACAAAGAACCATTTATGTTTGAGCATTGTTGGAAGGCGCTAAAAAAGGAACCAAAATGGGTTGCATATTTGGAACGCCTAGAAGATGTGGAGCCGGATAAGAGGAAGTTTAGTGTTGACGTTGAAGTGAGGCAGCATTTCAATCTTGAAGAAGCTCGAGATGAACGGCCAACTGGTGGAAAGAAAGCGAAAGACGAGCGAAAAAGAAAAAGAAAGGATCAAGATTGTATAATTGATCTTGACGATGAGCTTAGCAAGCTTGTTGATGTTCAGAATGCAGCAAACGAAGGCCGTAAGGAGATGTTAGAGACACAAAGGCGTGTGTCCAGTGAGAATCTTGAAGCTAAGAAGCTTGCTTGTCTTGCAGCAAAAGATCACAAGGAGTCAGTGATGCTGGAAACATATCGATCGTTGATGATGCAAGACACAACTAGGATGCCTGAAGATGTGAGAGCTGAGCATGTGTTGGCATTGAAGTGTTTAAGGGAGAGCATATTTTGCAAAAGTAACTAAGGTATGACCTACTGCCAACTACACTTATTTGCAACGTATTCCAGATAACCATGCATAGAAGTCAATAGTCCAAATACACTTAATGCTACGATGTGGTGATTCTATAATCTTCAAGCTTTATCTTCAATTCAAGTGAGTATTGCAGCATATGCATGTTCTGCTATAAAATGTTACTACTTATCTGATCGTTCTTCCAACTCAACTTCAGATACTAATTTGCTAGCTGAACTTTAGATTCTAATTTGCTATCTTCATATACTATTATTGCACATGTTGTAAATTTTCATTGACAAATTATTTACCCCGTATCTTTGTTTCTTTTCACATACAGTGACCGAAGGCTATTGATGCAAATGGGTGGTGTTCCTTTCTACCGAAGTTCCAACTATGCTTTGTGACTTTTGTCGACGCCTAGCTCAAAACTAACGGCTTTCTTGCCGGAGATCTTATTTAGTATTATGTTTGGCTGGTGTTTTCTTATAAAGATTCGTGTATGTTATGGTGCTATGTGCCATCAGTTTGTCACTTATCATCGTCTAGATCAAAACTTACGCCTTGTTTGCTGGAGTTCTTATTTCTTATGTTTGGTTGTTTAAGACTCATGAAGACTTATGTTTAAGCGTGGATGTCGTGTTGTTACCTGTCCCTTGTTTTTGCTTGCTCCAAATCAGTTGCTTGAATATTAATCATCATGTTTTATTATATCCTGATGACATGAATGGCATATATATGTACGATGTTTGAAATAGCCATAAAGATGCAGTTCACACTAGATCACAACAGCTGATATGCACCTACAAACATTGAAGTACTTAAATATTCTTTAGAGCCAACCTTATAGCCAGCCTATTATATGGATGCTTATTTATGTTGGCTTTAGGTGACATGGCATTAGCTATAGCCAGCAGCTGGCTGTAGCTATTATCCTTGCTCTGATACGGCCTTCTTGGGCTTGGTGACCTGGTCCACTTGAGGCTTTCACTTTGCCCAACGTACTAGCGTGGATCGATCTAGCGTAGCTAAAAAGAGTGGATCGACCTAGCTATTGTATATACGAAAGGAAAGCCCCAGCACACTACGTTCCTTAACCTCGGCTTCCAATTCTCTTTGGACTAGGCACAGCAAGGCAACAAGCAAAAGCGGACGCCGGCCGCTGCCACGCCGGTGGCCGACCGTCACTGCCGCAGTGCCGCCCAACAGGAAGAGAAGCAATGTGGTTCCCTCCCTACGCTCTTACCATTTTCTCTAATTTTGATACAAATTACAAAGTTGTGTTAATAATTTACTAATCTGTTTGGAATGATTTTTTGCCTAGTGAACGAAGTTTAGAAATAATCATGCATTCTAGTGAAACAATAGCACTTGAAAATGATGTCATGGAAAAGACTAACTAAGAAGATATATTAAAGATTTCGTTTCAAGGAACACAAGACGGACGACACTTTTCAATAGAGCATGAGGTCAATTTATTGATTTTAGTATTTTGCATTGATACTTAAGAATTCTCTAAGCATTGTATGAAATAACATAAATTTTAATAACACAATTAGGTGAGTAGGCTTGCCTTATTGTATTTTTTTTTAAATGTTAGGGACCCATTTTTCTTTTCGCATCGTGGCCCGGAATTCCTGAAGACGGCCCTGCAGACCAAGGCAAACCAGACACCGCTCTTAGACGGTTCTCGATGCTTGGCTCTACATAAATACCAGTTAGTCGCCACTGTTCACCAATAGCTTCCGTTCTCACAGCAACATCAATATATCGGTCATCTTTCCTAGCAATGTAACATGACCATGATTCATGGCAGTATAAAGCCAAATGCTGGAAGGCGTCTTCTAATCCTTTTCATCTTACTTGCTTTTTGTCAACTAGCTTATGCTGGAAGAGCGTACCGGTATTTGACAAAGCAAAGAAGGCGGCGGATGGAAACCGAAGTCCAGTACGAGATCTTAAAAGAGTATATAACTTCTGATTTAGATAGAAGAAGGCAACTAATTAAGTTTATGTACGAAAAGCACACTCATGGTTGAAAAAACAAAGAAGGTGCCGGTTAGGAACCCTTGTCAAGTACGAGGTCTTTAATGGAGCATATCACTTCCAATTTAGACAGATAGGCGATGTACTGTTCCTTGATCAGGTTACGCTGTCAGAACAATTCATACCTTTTTCTTTACAAAATTGTACAGTTAAAGCCGTCGGAACTGTTAGTTTGCCGGCCGTCTGGGCTACACTCAGCGGCTTATAAAGTACAGTGTAACATGGGCACTACAAACCTGAGCATAAGTACAGTGTACAGTGCTACAAGCCTGGGTCATTTTTTGAGCAATAAATAAGGACCGTGTGTTTGCAACAGGATAATAGAATACCACACAGTCCTACTTAAAAAAACAGTATAATATAAGAAATTGTAGCTACGGCCAATACAAAGATGATCTTAGCCTATAAAAAAGGGCAATTCAAGATTTCACGTGTCATCTAATCTCAACACGGCTTGCATGTAGATTTAATCCATATAAAAAACAGGCAAATGACCGTGCATTTATCCATAATTTGATTTTGTAGGCTCCATAATTTGATTTTGTAGATTTAGCCCATGCGACAGTGCAAATGAATTCAAGGGGGTCTCATTTAATTTAACATACTACTGTACCGATGTGACAAACGACATAATCCACCCACCCATTGATTGTAAAACTTCAGCTTTTGCATAATTGGCTTCAAGAAGTTCTAGTCTACCTTATCATACGCCTTTGAAAGATCCAGTTTATAGGCACAGTAACTCTTTGATGGATACTTTTCCTATTTAATGTAATGTATACATTCAAAAGCAACCAGGGCATTATCCTTAATCATTCTCCCAGGAATAAATGCACTCTGCTCGTGGGAGATGAAATCATCCAGCAGAGGACGTAATCTATTCACAAGGCACTTAGAGACAACCTTGTAAATAACATTGCCGACTCTAATATGACAAAAATCAGAGACCTTCTTTGGATTCTGTTGGTGTTAAACACGACAAAGCCTTCCAATGCTGGTACGTGTCCAGGTGCCACTACATGTATAATCCGAGTAGGACTTGAATTAGCAGCCGAGTCGTATTGCTCTAGGTGCTAGCTTTGTACTACTTATATATATACATGTAACCAGCCCTGTAATATGTACCGAACCGTGAACTCATATCAAAGCAATACAATCAAAGGCTCGATACGAGCCTCTGGCAATCATCATGCTGACAAAGGCGCAATGGATTGCCCTGTCAAAAGAACAGCAGGGCGGATCCACGAGCAACAGCAAGAAGAGGGGGAAGGGGAAGCAGCACTCGGCGAGAAAGAACTGCGCCGACTCGGGTGACGAGGATGCGCCTGCACCACCGAGGAGGAAGTTTGACATCAGAAAAGTGAGATGTCATAAGTGTGGCCTCCTCGGTCACTTCAAGGCTGACTGCGAGGAAGCACCGAAGCAACAGGCGCTCATGGCTGAGGAAGGAGACGACGGGGATATGATTCTGATGTGCGAACTAGTGGACGAAGATGATCCAGATGATCATGATCTGGACATGAGTCCGGTGAGTGCACCCACATCAGTACACCCAGGTGAAGTCGTGGCACCAGAAATCCATGACACAAGACGTGATGGTGTGGTCACGCAAGAAGGCGAAGACATGGCGCCTAAAGACCATGACACGGGGCGTGATGGTGTGGTCACGCTAGAAACAGGTGACGTTATGACGCCAGAATACCATAACATAAGGTGTGGCAGTGTGATCACGCTGGAAGACAGTGAAGATGTGTCGCCAGAAGAACACGGCGTGGGATGTGATGGAGTCGTCGCGATAGAAGAACATGAAATGCGGCGACCTTCACTTAGCCCACACGAACTTGGCACATACGTGATGTTGGAAAATGCAACTTCGTGTTGTGCGGACATCCTGAGCACGGACGTATCTATTGCATTAGAAGATCGACCGGACGAGGAGAGCCCATGTGGACAGCATGCCCGAGCGCACGGAGCCGACGTTGTGCCGAACGAGCAAGTTGATGCGGCTATTGGTCGAGCATCGAACAAAGGTGGGAGCAACCCAAGTTGTGCAGGCACGAAAGCGGCTGATTTGCTCACTAGCTTGTGCTGCACAGTGGAGAAGCCAGATGGTGTTGGCCAGTACGAGCTGTATACAGCAGCTCCAGGGCTAGGGCTAGAAGGGAAGCAAATCCTAGAAATTTTGCAAGGGGCACTCAGCCTAGAAAGCAACGTTGGAGGAGGGGCAAGTGTGTTCTCTGAAAGTCTTGAAACGCCAAAAATTAGAACTTTGGCAAGTTTAAAAGAATATGTGGCTTCTCCAATAGCACATGAACGACGCATATTTAATCTCTATCCAGAGGAAGCGCTTCAAATAAATTCGGTGAAGATGAAAAGTAAAGGGCAACGATGCTTGCACATCGAGGAACCGGAAAATTTTGAAGAAGCAATTATGGAAGAGTGTTGGCGTCATGCTATGGATGAAGAGTTGAGGTCGATCCGAGACAACAAAGTATGTGAGCTCGTGGATCTTCCCAACGGACATAGTGCCATAGAGCTCAAGTGGGTGTACAAAGTCAAGAAGGATGCCAAAGGGAACTTGGTGAAGCATAAAGCAAGGCTCGTGGCTAAAGCAAACGTGCAAGAGCAAGGTGTGGAAATCAAAGAAGTGTTTTCTCCGGTTGCAAGGATGGACTCGGTGAGGCTACTTATTGCTCTCGCGGCTCAAGAATGTTGGACGATACATCACATGGATGTGAACTTCACGTTTTTGGCTGGGGAGTTAGAAGAAGAATTGTATGTGAAGCAACCACCGGGATATATCAAAGAAGGAGAGCAACACAAGGTATTGAAGCTACACAAGGTGTTGTACGGGCTACGACAAGTTTATCAGGCATGGAGCATCAAGCTTGACAGTACATTGATTTCTCTAGGTTTTGAGAAGAGTCCACTCGAGCATACGATGTATAAGCGAGGTAATGGAAAGGATCGTCTCTTAGTGGGCATCTATGTGGATGATCTGTTGATAACTGGAGCTGACGAAGAGGTGATTGCAAACTTCAAGCTACAAATGAAGGAGCTATTCAAGATGACTGATCTAGGGCTCTTGTGTTACTACCTTGGGATCGAGGTACAAAAAAAGCCGGACGAGATCACACTATGCCAGCACGCATATACAAAGAAGATACTTGAAAGCAGTAGCATGGAAGATTGCAACCCAAGTTATGTTCCAACGAAGCCTCGTCTTATACTAAGCAAGAAAAGTGAAGCACTTGCGGTTGATGCAACGGAGTATAGAAGTGTGGTCCGAAAGTTGAGGTATCTCACAAATACAAGACCGGACTTGGCCTATTCTGTTGACATAATGAGTCGCTTCATGGAAGCACCCATGACGAAAGAATGGGCAGCTGTGGAAAATATACTCAGGTACATCAAAGAGACAACAAACTTCGGTTGTGTCTATTTGAGAGAGAAGAAGAAGGAGATGATGAAGCTACTGGGCTACAGTGATAGTGACATGTCAGGAGATGTGGACGGCCGTAAAAGTACCTCGGGCGTGGTATATTTCTTGGGAGGAAATATAGTGAGTTCGCTATCACAAAAGCAGAAAGTGGTCGCATTATCCTGCCGTGAAGAAGAGTATATTGCAGCTGCAACCGCGGTGTGTCAAGGTGTGTGCCTAGGAAGACTACTCGGTGACCTCACAGGTAAGGAACCGGAACGAGTGGTGCTCAACATTGACGACAAGTCTACAATCTCTCGGTGGAAGAATCCAGTGCGTCATGATAGACGCAAATACATCGATACAAGGTATCGGTACCTACGAGAGTGCGTGGAAGAAAGCAAGATTGACGTCAACTACATTTGCACCGATGACCAGCTTGCAGATATCCTAACCAGATCTTTGGGACGACAGAAGTTCATGGAGATGCGGAGAAGGATCGACGTCCAAGTTGTGAAGTGAGGACATCGTGTTTAGGGGGTGATTGTTGGTGTTAAACACGACAAAGCCTTCCAATGCTGGTACGTGTCCAGGTGCCACTACATGTATAATCCGAGTAGGACTTGAATTAGCAGCCGAGTCGTATTGCTCTAGGTGCTAGCTTTGTACTACTTATATATATACATGTAACCAGCCCTGTAATATGTACCGAACCGTGAACTAGATCAATACAAAGCAATTAGGGGAGCGACACGCTTCCGTGGCCATCATACTACGTGTATTCCTCGAGTGATTAGTTCCAGCCAGCCAGCTTTGCCTAGCATACGCCGTAGCTAGCTAGCTTTCACCGAATCAATCCACTTCCTTGCCTGCTTGGTTCTTGTATACGTACACGTGTATTTCTAGACGGCCAAAAGCACAGGTCATCGGAACCGCGTCGTACAAAGTACGTCGGAAAGTACTTGACGTAGGAGGTCTGGGCCAACAGATTCGTCATTTTGGTGATAAACACAATAGAGGTCTCATTAACTCCTTCAGGAATCTCATTAACTCCTTCAGTTAGTATAATGATTTTATAAATTTTGAGTAGTGTGTTATGATGTGCAAAGTATAATTTCACCTACTTGTACAGGTAACACTTTCGACAATGAATGCACCACAAATGTAAGCTCCCGGATTTGGATGACAGTCATTTGTTCAGTTAGTTCGATGGAGTGTGGCTTTCACCTAGCTGGAGGAACCAACCAAGGCAAATCTCGGGTTATACGCTGCTGTTTCGTCACATTTTTTAATTAATTATTGGTTGCTAGTCTTCCTCTTTACTGTTTTTTTTCTATGGAAGTTCATCACCATACAGATGAAAAATATATGATGGATACATGGAGTTATGTGGGTGACTTGAATTACCGCACATTCTCTCTTTTTCAGATTTTTGTTTGGAATCAACATTCAACACAAATTCTGCTGAAGTTATACCAAGGAACACAACAAGGTCTAGATCTTTCATATATTTTTCGTGCTTTGTCGGATGATTCAGTGATACAATGCCATGTAATTAATGTATCTTGCTGTTCGGGAGATTTTGTATGTTTGAACATTACTTAATTTGAGCAATGAAGGTCAGCAATTTGTCTACAAGCCAAGATGTCATATTTGGATTGGTACCTAGACTATAGAGAGCATGAACACAAACAAGATAGCGATGATTGCTTTAGTTTATCCATGTGATTTACAGTAGTTTTTCTTCCATCCCAACAAACACCATTAATGGTTTTAAAACTTGTATAATGATGGAAAACATTTTACATGATCTTCCAAGATAAAAAGAGCACCAACTAAAATAATGGTGTCCGTTTTGATGTAAATACAACAATGAGAAAAAAGATACAGATTATGATTACATAGAGGAGATATGAAAACTTTACCATGGATATTCTTTTAAGGTCCCTTTGTTTCAGTGCAAATGGATCAATCTGACAGGAGCCGGGGAAAGGTAGACCCGTAGTACGGAATGACAAAATTGGTCTCAACAATCATGGGTACATAGGCGAACCATTAATCCTAGACAATGATGTGGCTCATGTTTTGTATGTGAAGGACATGTTGTGACAGTAGAAGACCGACGCTCCAGAAGATTCCCTTTTTATTCCGTTACCGCCATGTGATTAGATTGTTTGTCGCATTCTTCATCGCATCATTCGCATCATCTGCATTGCATCACAACTCTGTTACGCCAGTTTACAAAACTTGCATCCGTTATTAGTTGACGGTTCTCCCCGTGTTCGTCGTTGACCGTTTTGAGCCCGACCACACTCGCACGCGCCCGCGGCATCGTTAAAATATTGTTTTAAAAGGTGCATATAGAATATTGTCGGATTGGGTATAAACTTCTTATTTTAATGTAGGAAGGCCGCCTGCCAAATATCGTCGCAATCGGAGTCTGTTTGATAGACGAACGGTCGACCGTAGCGACACCGTGCTATCCCACAGACAACAGCGTCAGAAATTGACACGTTGACAGAGGCTGGGCTTGCATTGGTTTTTCCCTTGAAGAGGAAAGGGTGATGCAGCACAGGAGCAGTAAGTATTTCCCTCAGTTTGAGAACCAAGGTATCGATCCAAAAGGAGGGTCTCGTCAAGTCCAGAGTACCTGCGCAAACACAAACAAGCTTGCACCCAACGCTTCAAAGCGGTTGTCAATCCCTTCAAGATTGTTTGCAAAGTGAGATATGAAGGCGGAAAGTGCAACGAAGTAAAAAGTGTAAGGCTGAAAGTATGGTGTGGACTAGACCCTCGGGGCCATAGTGTTCACTAGAGGTTTCTCTCAAAATAGCAAGTATCACGGTGGGTAAACAAATTACTGTCGAGCAATTGATAGAACCACGCAAAGTCATGACGATATCTAAGACAATGGTCATACATATAGGTATCACATCCGAGACAAGTAGACCGATACTTTCTGCATCTAGTACTATTACTCCACACATCGACCGTTATCCATCATGCATCTAGTGTATTGAGTTCACGACGAACAGAGTAACACTTTAAGCAAGATGACATGATGTAGAGGGATAATCTCAAACCAATGATGAAAACCCCATCTTTTTACCCTTGATGGCAACAACATGATGCGTGCCTTGCTACACCTTCTGTCACTGGGTGAGGTCACCGCACGGTACGAACCCAAAACCAAGCACTTCTCCCATTGCAAGAATCATAGATCTAGTTGGCCAAACAAAACCCACAACTCAAAAAGAATTACAAGGATATGAAATCATGCATAAGAGAGATCAGAAGAAACTCAAATAAGATTCATAGATAATTTGATCATAAATCCAGAATTCATTGGATCTCGACAACACACCGCAAAAGAAGATTACATCGGATAGATCTCCATGAAGATTATGGAGAACTTTGTATTGAAGATCCAAGAGAGAGAAGAAGCCATCTAGTTACTAGCTATGGACCCATAGGTCTATGGTGAACTACTCATGCATCATCCGAGAGGTCATGGTGTTGATGAAGAAGCCCTCCGTGTCTGAATTCCCCCTCCGGCAGAGCACCAGGACGTGCCCCAGATGGGATCTTGAGGAGACAGAAGCTTGCGACGGTGGAAAAGCGATTGCGATGATCTCCTAAATTTTTCTGGAATTTATTGGAATATATAGGCCAAAGTCCTTGGGCAAAGTGCGTCTAGGGGGACCACAAGCCTGGATGGCGGGGTGGAGGCTTGTGGGGCTCCTCGGGCTCTCCAGCCTTGGCTCCCAAGCTCCCCAATCTTCTTCCGTTCCAAAAAAAATCTTTTCAGGGATTTTCTTCCGTTTGGACTCCGTTTCAAAATCTCCTCTGAAAGGGGTCAAAAACATGGAAAAAATAGGAACTGACACTTGGCACTGAGTTAATAAGTTAGTCCCAAAAAATATATAAAAGGCATGCGAAACATCCAAAGTTTGACAAGATAATAGCATGAAACCATCAAAAATTATAGATACGTTGGAGACGTATCAAGCATCCCCAAGCTTAACTCCTGCTCGTCCTCGAGTAGGAAAGTGATAAAGAATGATTTTTTGATGTGGAATGCTCTCTAGCATAGTTGTCCTTTGCAACTTCTTTCACGTGACATGAATGTTCAGATCCGTAAGATGCAAAACAATAGTTTGCTATTGACATGAAAACAATAATACTTCAAGCAAACTAGCAAGGTAATCATGAACTTTCAAAATAACAAGGCTAAGGAAAGTTATCCCTACAAAATCATATAGTCTGGCTATGCTCCATCATCCTCACACAACTAATGTAAATCAGGCACAACCCCGATATTGGCCAAGTAATTGTCTTCGCACTCTTACTTTCTCAAACTTTTTATAACTATCACGCAATACATGAGCGTGAGCCATGGATATAACACTATAGGTGGAATAGAGTATGGTGGTGGTTGTGAGACAAAAAAGGAGGAGATGTCACATTGACTCGGCGTATCAAAGGGCTATGGAGATGCCCATTAATAGATATCAATGTGAATGAGTAGGGATTGCCATACAACAGATGCACTAGAGCTATAAGTATGTGAAAGCTCAAAAGGAAAACTAGTAGGTGTGCATCCAACTTGCTTGCTCACGAAGACCTAGGGCAATTTTCAGGAAGCCCATCATTGGAATATACAAGCCAGGTTATATAATGAAGATTCTCACTAGCATATGGTAGTGACAAAGCAAGAAGCTCTCAATCATGAAGAACATGGTGCTATTATGAAGCACAAGTGTGGAAAAGGATAGTAGCATTGTTCCTTCTCTCTTTTTCTATCTTTTTTTTCATTTGGGCTCTTAGGCCTCTCTTTTTTTCTTTCCTTTTTCTTTTCTCTTTTTTTGTTTTTGGGCTCTTTGGCCTTTTTTATTTATTTCCTCACATGGGACAATGCTCTAATAATGATGATCATCACACTTTTATTTACTAACACCTTTATCTCGAAGAGCGGTACTCACGTGACCCAAATCATCCATAACACCAAAGGACGCCCACGCTGTTTTTATCACGCCAGGGAGGCCCGCATCCCTCTCCCAGAATATTTCATAACGACGACGAGTAGCTTTAGGAATATGCGAGTCAGCCCTGCCTTTAAGCAGCAAGGGTATATGGTTAGAGCCTCGAGAGGCAAGGTGATGCACCGAGTGAAACGCAAACAAGTTCCTCCAAGAATTTGATGCAACCGCTCGCAAACTCTCTCATTTGTCGACCAAGAATGGAAATAATCATAGGTATATGGAGCACCTACAAACCCAAGATCAACCAACTCATAGAACATAAGAGCATCTCGAAAATCTATCATTTGTGGTTTAGGCATGGGCGTGAGAGAAAAATGCTCAAAATAAAAGTAGTGGTTACCCTTGGGTGTAGTACACCCGAGTTAGCAAAACATTGAAAAATGTGAGCAAACATTATCCAAACAATGTGGGTCTCAAAGCCCCACATTGCTCCATTGAAATCGCTACTAACAAGCCAAGGCAAATCAGACACCACTCTTCACTAGTAGAGAAATGGCTAGTCACAACTTTAATTGGTGGTGCCTCATTTTCAATCCAGGCCGGCACTAATTTTCTTTAAATAGAGGTAGCGTTGGAAAATTTGGCATGTCATCACAATTGCCTTAGTAAAGGCGTGCCACAAAAAGTTCATGCCATCAATATATGGGTCCCAAAAATCTGGTATCACAAAATTTAGGTATGGCGTCAGATTTTTTAGTATTTCACGGTTATTGTGTATACTGATGGCGTGGTACTTCCCGTGAACTCATAAGTATTTTTTGTGGGAAAAAATTATGAGGTCGTACATGTTAATGATGTACAGATTGGATGGCACGCCAACGGTATTTGGTATACCAACTCCGTGTACAGTGTTGCTAGACACCATCGATATGTGTACCAATATTCTTTGCATTTATTAATACTTTATTAATGTAGTGTTGGATTCGTTTGGTCACTTAAAAAGAAGTGGTTGAGGCAGCCCACGTAACAGCCTACTAACAAGCTAGTGTTGGATTCGTTTGGTCACTCTTCCATCTCTCTCTTTTGCTTTCACCAAACAACCTCTGTAGCTTATACTTATATATTCTTTACACATACACAACTACTCTCTTCTCATGCTTACCTCCCGCAGGACTCTCCATATTTTCTCTCCATGCCTATGCCGCTGAACACCCATGCTGACTTTCTTCTCCATACGTGTACGCCTCGCTCGCCTGTGGAGTAGGCGCTTCCTCTGGCCGAGCCAACGTCGGCGTCGCGACAGCCGGGTGAGATGCGCCGCTATGTCAACCGTAGCCAACGGTGGCTACGAGATGACATGCGCGGCCATGTCCATGGGTACAATTTCTCTGCGAGCTCGCATGCATCATGTATTAGCGCATGCATCATGTATTTCTAACGCTTATTGGAATTAGTAGTTTTTGTACGTCTCCCTCATCTCCACGCCTAAGTATTGGATTCCTCACGCGCTATCTAATATCAATCCCACGATATGCGTTTGTAAGATATACCCGAATGACTCATGTAATCTCCATGGTATATAATGCCAAGCTTATTTTTTATTTTAAAAAAATATTACTAGTGGTGGCGTGGTGTGGTTTGGTCCATGATACTACTACTACTAGCATATACTGATGGCGTGGAGAAATGTGCACGTCATTGGTATTTTAGTTAGTGATGGCGTTGCATGTCTTGGGCACGTCATCTGTATGTAAAATATTGTTGGCGTGCGATACGCACGTCATCAGTATTTTTTAACCGTAGGGTCATACTAATGGCGTCAGATATCCACGACAGCAAGGTCATTTTCGCCACGCCATATCTAGACTTACATGCACTAGTGCTTAGTGTTGATCCTAGTAATCTCATGCATACATTAGAGTGTTTTTTCTGTTTAGAATAAACTGGCTGGGGTCGACCCGCCCATGCACCAGGTAGCTTAGACGTGCTGCATGCACTAGTCTCGCTGTGTAAACCCCTCTCTCTCTCATGGACTCGTTCGACGCCGTGAGACGCGGCCGCGGGATGGTGCGGATCATGGCGAAGGATTCGGGAGTGATGGAGGGGGGGCTAGTGAGTTGTACTTGCATAACAAGAGGACTGGAATAACAGAAAGAACGCTGCGACAGTTCAGCAGTGGAATATCTCTTGCGAGTTAGTTTGATCGTCTATCCCTAGTTCATCTCTCTTTCTCTCGCTCTGCGTTAGATCGACAACAACAATTGGTATCAGAGCCCGGTGGTGTGCGATCGTCCGGTCGCCGGCGGTGTCTGATCCGCGGTGGTGATGTCAGGTGACGAGTCGGAGGAGTGGAAGAAGCAGGCGGCGACGGCGAAAGCAGCGAAATCACCCTCTTTCAGGACACCTCTCGCGCATCTCACAACGGGTGAAAGCGGGGAGCTACGGGTGGTCGAGCAGGTGGTGCGCGAGACAGAGACCTCGACGCTGCCCATGATGCTGACGCGCACCAACTACATGGAGTGGTCGCTCTATATGCAGGTCAGGCTGCACACGGCTTCACTCTGGGGCACGGTCAAGGACGGCACCGACGACGAGCGCGATGATCGGCGGGATCTCGCGGTCATCCTCACCGGCGTGCCGCCGGAAATGATGCGCGTACTGGCGGCCAAGGACACCGCCAAGGTCGCATGGGACACGATCAAGACTCTCCGTATGGGGAGCGAGCGCGTTCGCGAGGCGAAGGCGCGGGTACGTCGACGGGAGTTTGAAGATCTCCGTTTCAAAGACGGTGAATCAGTTGAGGACTTCGCGCTGCGGCTCACTGGAGTCGTGGCCGATGTCGATCTGTACGGCGATCAAGTGACGGAGCACAAGCCGTGCAGAAATTCCTGCGCATGGTGACAAGGCAGTATCGCAAGATGGCCATGGCGGTCGAATCTCTGATCGATCTCAAGACCCTCACCACTGAGGAGCTGGCTGGCAGGTTGAGGATCACTATGACTTCGACGATGGTCCCCAGTCAGGCGGCCGACTCCTCCTCACCGCCGAAGAATGGGTTGCTCGTGATCATCAATACGGGGGTGGCAGTTCATCTCACGGTGGTGGGCCTCCTTCAGGCGGCAACGGTGGCAAAAGCAAGTCGCCGGGAAAGGGCAAGAATCCTAGTGGCGGCAAACCTGCGCAACACAATGGTGGCGCGGGCTGATCAGGCGGGTCCGGCGGCAAGAAGAAGAAGGGCAAATGTCACCACTGTAGCATACCTGGACATTGGAAAAAGGAGTGCAGGGCTTGGCTGCGGGAACAGGAGCAGAGAGGCAAGCAGGAGCATGCAAACCTTGTCCACGCCGGTGATGAACATAATCGAGGGCTGCTCATGGCCGTTGTCACCAACGTAGTCACCAGCGAACTCGCCGCACCCCAAGAAGTTTTCCTCAGTGAGGAGAAAGTGATCCCCGTGCCGTCACCTCAAGGCCTTTTGTTTTTGACACCGGTGCTAGCAGTCATATGACCGGCGAGAAAAACAAATTCGCAGTGTTGGATGAATCAGTGCACGGCATGGTCAGATTTGGGGACGGGTCCAAAGTAGCCATTTGTGGTCGCGGCACTGTCGTATTTAGGTCCAAGGACGGCGAGCACAGAGCACTGATTGATGTGTTCTTTATCCCTAGTCTTAGAAGCAACATCATCTTCGTCGGGCAATTGGACGAAGCTGGTTGTGACATACAGATCAGAGAAGGGATTATGTCAATCCGAGACCCTAGGGGTAGTGTCGGTGAAATTAGTAGTTTGTGTAGGTGTCCCTCATCTCCACGCCTAAGTATTGGATTCCTGTAATCTAATATCAGTCTCACGATATGCGTTTGTAAGATATACCCGAATGACTCCTGTAATCTCCACGGTATATAATGCCAAGCTTATTTTTCTATTTTACAAAATCACTAGTGGTGGCGTGGTGTGGTTTGGTCCACGATACTAGTACTCCCTCCATCACAGTTTATAAGGCATATACGTGTTTCTAGGTCATTAATTTGACTTATATAAAATACATTGTTTAACATAAAAATTATATCATTAGAAAATAGAACATCTAAAGTTTCTAATGATATTTTTTGTAATATATGTCTCTTATTAAGTTGGTCAAACTAACGACCTAGATACACGTGCCGGACTTATAAACTGAAACGGATGAAGTATTAGCATATACTGATGGCGTGGAGAAATGTGCATGTCATTGGTATTTTAGTTGGTGATGGCGTTGCATGTCTTGGGCATGTCATCTGTATGTAAAATATTGTTGGCGTTGAACATGCACGTCATCAGTATTTTTTAACTGTAGCGTCATACTGGTGGCGTCATATGTCCACGAACAACAGGGTCATTTTCGCCAAGTCATATTTAGACTTTCCTGCACTAGTGCTTAGATCATATAGATTATGTCACATATGTTGTCGGTTCTCGACTCTTTGCTCTCCATAAATACCAGTTAGTTGCCACTCTTAACCATTGGCTTCAGTTCTCAAGACGTCTTTTTTTGCGAATTAAACGGTTTTTATTGCTCAAGCAGGAGGGAGGTCCTTCATACAAAGTTCAGGTCATTAGCGAGGCTTATGCTGGAACACGCTAGTAGAAAACAGGGCTTTTGTCCTAGCCAGAGCGGAGCAATAGTCCCGCTCGCATTACGAACCGGGACTAATGTGAGCATTAGTCCCGGTTCGACCGGCTAGGACGCCGGACGGAGCTCGGTAGTCATTAGTCTAGGTTGGAGCCACCAACCGGGACTAAAGGTCTCTTTCTTGATGGACGAAATTAGGCCCGGGAAGGGACCTTTAGTCCCGGTTGGTGGCTCCAACCGGGACTAAAGGTCTATTATCTCTTTTCTGGCTTGTTTTATTTTTCTAAACAGTACAATTTCAGTTTTTAGATTTGGAAAAACTGTTAGAATATTTATAGTTTTTTGAATGAATCTTTTTGCTTTAGGTCTCCAAAATTATAAACTTTCTATTAGTGCGGGTAGTTTTCAAATTCGACTTGTTTCAATTTGAATTCTTTGAAATTTGTGTGAATCACTACTTTGTGAATAACTTTATTTTTTCCTGCTGGTTAATATTAGTGTGTTTTAATTTTTGAGTGATACTTCATTATATTAATTTTGGTAATTTTTAGGTTATTTTAAATTGCGGTTTTAATCAAAAAAATTGTTTAGCTCTTTTAGTTTTATAGCTAAAAATCATTAAATGCATGAAAATTAGGAAATAAAGTCAGAAAGGGTTGAAAAATTGATTACGTGTCTTTGAATGTGGCATATTGAACGCACAAAAAGTATGGAGTTAAAGTAAGTTTAAAACTGAAAAGCCTGTGTAACACATGAATTTTCGTTTGAAACTATTATACTTCAAAAGAGATTGTTTTGTTTGTACACGAAGTGCATTCAGTTTTTCTCGTATCCTTCTCAACTTTTTAGAACACGCTATGTGGATGAAATGATGATACCATGTTAAGTTTTAGCCTTTTCAGAGATCATTTGTAGTACGTTTCAATTTCACGATCATTTAGATCAAAAAGATCATTAAATGCAAGAATAGTGCAAATGAAATCAGAAATGGTTGAAAATTGATGATATGGCTTTGAATGGTGCATATTAACAAGAAAAAAAATGTGTGGAGTTAAAATAAGTTTTAAAAATTAAATGTCTTTGTGAACCTAAGTTTTCGTACCTAACCCTGATAATTTGAAAGAGATTGTTCAGTTAGTACACGAAGTGCATTCAGTTTTTGCCGTAAAGTTGTCAATTTCTTAGCACATGCTATGTGGATGAAAAGATGATACCATACCATGTTTCAGCCTTGTGAGAGTTCATTTGTAATGCTTTTCAATTTCACGGTCATTTTGCTCAAAAAAAGCTTAATATATCAAAATGTTCAACACGAGAAACTGGTTCTATGGAAACCGTCGCAGGCTGTTTTGCAAATTTTTAGAATCCTCAAATTCCTAAGGAAAAAAAAAGTTATCCTAAAATTTAAGTTTGTTTCAATTTTTGGTCAAACTTCTTATTCAATAAATATTAGTGTTACTAAATAAAAAATTTCTTGGAATAATAGTTTCAAACTCAAATGGTGAAACGTGTGACATCATGCTCAAGGATTTAATAGAATTGATATGATCCATATAAGATAAATTAATTGAACAAGTAGTTTATTTTTTTAAACAATTTTAATTCCTTGCATTTGTATTCCTCACATTTTTTGATAATAATGGATATATTATTTGTTGAATTTCTATTTCTATATTTAAAGATATTAATTATGCCATATTAATTCAATAAATCATAAAAAATAAATAAAATATTATTATTACATATTTTATTTTCATTTAAATTCGATATTATTATTACTTATTTTATTTTGAACTTTTTAATTATTTTGGATTTTTGTTTTTTATGCCTTTTGAGAATTATTTGAGTTTTCTTGAATTTTTTGCCTTTTTTGAAGTTTTTTGAGTTCTTGAATTAATTATTGTTGTTTGTTAATCATTGTTGTTTATTTTAATTAATTTTTGGAATTCAAAAAATTAAATCATGTGACATCAAGACCTAAGGGTTAATAGGATTGATAGCTTACTATTGTTAGGAAAACAACAAGTGTAGAGTTGGAAACTAGTGGAGATAGAACTATAAAGTTTAGTGTGCTTGGGTTGGAGCAGTGAGAGGATGGGTGACTGGCCGAAAAGTTATACGATTTGAAATGAGTTGAGTGGGTCACTGGCCGGAAAGTTAGACGATTTGAAATGAGTGCTCAACGTTGAAGAAGTGAGTAAGGGTGATTAGAGATTAAATTGTCAAATAATTCAAAGATTTGAAAATAAAAAAAATAAAAAAATCAAATAAATTCCTTTAGTCCTGGTTGGCAGCAACCACGTGGAAGTCCTTTAGTCTAGGTTCGTAACAGAAGTGAGACTAAAAGTTTCAACATTTTGTCCCGATTATATATATATATATATATATATATATACACATATATAAATAAAAGGAGGAGTACCTTCGGCCTCTGCATCAGCACGATGCATACGGCCCCTTTATTTAGAAATAGAAACAAACAATTCGCGGTTCCACATAGTTTCCGACATTACAGAGTATAAGAAAAAATAAAGCAAAAAGTGCCAGAACCGCCAAAATAGGCCTAGATGCCTAACCATCTATCCTATTACTAGACTGTCATCCAAACCGGTTGTAGATATCCCGCGCTATCGAGTAGACCCAGTAACCAAAGGCTCCCTGGTTTCTGCAGGAGTGAGTAATGACCATGTACGGATCAATGTCGTAGTTCTGTGTAGTACCTACAAAAAATTTATATGCGTATGTCTGTTAAAAACCACATCATTCCTACATTTTCATATAGCCCAAAGCAGTGCACAAACTCCTATACATATGTGTCTAGCAATACTCGAGTCAACTCCATGTAGCCACGTTCCAAATAACGTGTCAATGTTATCCGAAGGCATAATATTAAAGGCTATACAAACCGTCTGCCAAAGAATTCTCGCAAGTGGACATTGGAGAAAGAAGTGTTTAATGTTCTCCTCATTATCATAGAAGCCACATTGTGTATCTCCAGTAGTAGAAAACAGGGCATTTGTCCCGGTTCGTAAGGGCCATTAGTCCCGGTTCTTGAACCGGGACTAATAGGTCGCTACTAATGCCTCCCCCCTTTAGTCCCGGTTCTTACACGAACCGGGACAGATGGGCATCCACGTGGCCGCTGCGGGCAGCCCAGGCAGGGGGGCCTTTGGTCCCGGTTGGTGACATAAGCCGGGACCAAAAGGCATCCATGCGTCAGAAACTGGCTGCAGCTGAGGTTTTTTTTTTGAAAGTGGCTGGTTTAGGGGTTTTGGGGGTTAATTTAGGTTGTTATTAGCTAGCTAATAGAGAGAAGTGTCCTCTCTTATCTTCGTGCTTGGTTTACCAACGGTACTGCTATGTTCATTTCACCCGCTGATATATAATAACTCGTCATGCTCGCATCATACATCATCATATATAATAACAAGTCCTACTAATCATGCATCATCATACATCATAATAACAAGGAGCATCCATGAGCATGCACAAAATTTCATCAGGCACACCACCATCATACTTAAAAGTGCAGTAGCAGTTCAACACTATCGTACTTAAAAGGTTTATACTATAAAGATTAAAGCCATCAGGTTCTTAAGATATTCACTCCTGCTTCTTCACCTTCTCCTTCATCATTTTGATGCGCTTAGAGCGGCGAAGCCCCAGGCCAGGCTGTGGGATGTACTCCTCTACCACAATTGGCATGGCCCTGTCGCTCAGCTGTGGGACATCCATCGCGAGGCCATCGTCGCTGCTACTTTTGCTGTCGCCAGAGTCGCTCCTACTTTTGCTGCCAGAGTCGCTGCTGCCGTAGACATAGCACCTGTCGCAGTACTCGCTGCTCCTGCTCCCATTGCCTTGCCAAATGCAATTTTTTTTTAAAATGGGTGTCAGAGATAGCCTAATGGAGAGGAAGAAGAGATAGAGCGTACCGGCATCGTCGTCGTCCTGGTAGCCCCTCCGACACATAGTTGTGTCGAACACCTTCACGGCGAACATGGCGTTGCCGTCGTACCTGAAGACAAGGAAGTACCCGATCCCCAGGTCGTAGGCACGGACGAACTGCTTCCAGCCACGATCTAGGTACATGCGGCCATCGACGTCGAACACCACCTCCACGTCCCACAGCTTGCGAAGCAAGTTGCCAGCTTGCCTCAGCTTCATGTTCTGTGGCCGATGGCCGTCCAGCATCTTCACAAAATTGTGCGGCAGCACCAGCCTGGAGGATTTCTCAAGTATAACCGTGAAGAACTCCATCTCTGAAAAGCAACAGAAGAGACCAATTACTACCCTTTACAACATTGTCATACAATATTTACAGCAACATGATCATTAGTATTAGGGAGGACCTAATTAAATACCCTATTTAAGGTAAAATAGCATAAAACAATATAGACCCTGACTCGAGGTCGGAGGGGGGTCGGTGACGGGGACGACGGCGTGGATGATGGAGGGGGCTCCTAGATTTCTGCATAGTGCTCTCTAATTTTAGCATTCAAAGTAGGACTAATTTTCCAATTTGAACATTCAATAAGCAAAAACAAATCGTAAAATAAAGTAGTATTCAAATTAGCATGCATTCAATTATAAGCAAGACTACTTAATACTCCCCGAATACTATCATACATAAAGCATCATTAATATAGCTAGAACCGTAGCGCCCGACGGGTATCGTCGCGGGCGATGGACACCCAAAGAGAAGGAACCATCACAGGATCATAGCTCCAGTGAGATCCCTGAAGAACCTGCCAGGTATTGTCGAACCTGCCCTCCAACGCAACCATGTAGCGACAGGATCATAGCTGACACGGTGACATACCACCTCCGCGGTGTCCGGAAGCCTCGGCACCGTCACTGGCCCACGCGACCGCCATCAAACAAGGATCGGGTCAACAACGGGCTGCCTCCTCACCAACCTACGTCCCCCGGAAGGTAGCACCTCCCAATACCAGCCGGGCGGAGCCCAGTCCCGGACATGGCCCCTTTGATCAAGCAGGTGTCCTCCGCCGAGTCGACGACGAGGATGCGGGATAGGCATCATAAGGCATCGTAAAATGAACTAACAAAATAACAATTCTATAAGGCATGGAAAAAAACAAAATCAATACGTTGAATGAAACTATTCTATGCTTTATTATATTTCATTTAAATGTTAAAATTATAAAGCATTTGATTTCCGTTTTAAGATACCCACAGAAAGTAGCACTTTGGTTTTCACATTTGTTTTGAAGGAACTACACACATAACAAAAAAATATGACAAGTATAAGACTAACCACTATTTCCAAAATCAACATACTTTCATGAGACCATTGCTAAGTAACCATGCATTAAAACTAGCCCGTGCAAATGCACGGGTTGCTGACTAGTGGATATTAGTTTGGATCGTCCTTTGCATATAATTAGATGCATGAATGAGAAAACTAGGGATGGTTGATAGAGTATATTCACTGAACTATCTAGAAACACCATATGAATTATTGGCCACTACACAAAGTGGTTGGGTATATCGGATAACAAACACATGCTGATGATCTATTCATAGCAAGAATGACGAACAATGAAGAACGTGAAAGCATATAAACAAGGGAGAGATAAAAAGGTATATAAATGTAAAAAGTGGTTGATTGAATATTTTGCTATGTGTTGTTCAATGCACCGTGACCTCACATCTATTTATGATGTTGCTGGACTTCCCATAAAATGGAAGTATTCCAAATCCTTTAAACATTCTTTAAAAATTAACCGAACTCGGATTTAAGTATGGTTGAGACAACAATTTCATTTTTGAGTACCACAGTCCACATATGATCTCGGATGGAGGTGCGCTCAATTTCAAATTTATATATATGGGTGATACAAACAACTTTCTTGTTGAATCTTTTTTCATTTGAGGCCATATTTGTACCAAATATCGCGCACAAAGAAGGCAACGACTCACGCTACCCATCAGAAGTTGGTCATATGGGTATATTTTTGTTTGAAAAAGAGGTTAAGACCCCCGATCTCTACAAACATACATTATATGAAAAATGCAAACATACATGCATGAAATGAGCATTCTACAACTATATATGTATATAGAAATGAAATGTTCGGCTCACATTGGGGGCGGCCGGGGCGACAGCGTGGGCGGTGAGGGCGGCGGCGAGGGCGGCGGTGGGCGGAGGGCGAGGGCGGCGGTGACTGGCGACGTCTCGGGGGCGGCGGAGGGCGACGGCGACGGCAGCGGGGGGCGGAGGGAGACGGCGACGGGCGACGGCATGTGCTTGGGGGCCGGAGGGCGACGGGCGATGGGCGACGGTGATGGGGCAGCCTAGCGGCGCCATGGATGAGCTCGCGGCGTCGTCGGGCGTGGATGAGCTCGCAGCGCCGTCAAATCTGAAAATTTCCAAAGTGCTGGCTTATATAGCAGAAGCATTGGTCCCGGTTCGTGGCACCAACCGGGACTAAAGGGTTGCATTGGTCCTGGTTGGTGGCACCAACCGGTACCAAAGGCCTCTTTTCGGCAGCCCAAAGGGCAAGAAGCAGAGGCCTTTGGTCCCGGTTGGTGCCACCAACCGGGACTAAAGAGGGGCATTAGTCTCGGTTGGAGCCACCAACCAGAACTAAAGGCATGTGCCTGCCACAGCCGCGGTGCGGTTGGATGTTTAGTCCCACCTCGCCAAGCGAAGGGCTGCCGAGCCTGTTTATAAGCTCCGCCGCGGCTGCAATGTCGAGCGGTACGAATTTAGAGACAAAATTCAACCTAAATTTAAACAGCTAGTTAGGCTAACTAGCACTTTCTATTGAAAGAGCTAGTTAGGCTAACTAGCACTTTGAATTTAGGTTGAATTTCTCTCTAAATTCGAATCTATTTTTTTCCATTATTTTTTCATTATTTTTGTTTTGATTTTTGTTTTGTTTCTATTTAAATTCAAAGTGCTAGTTAGCTTATTTTGTTTTGTTTCTATTTAAATTCAAAGTGCTAGTTAGCTTATTTTGTTTTGTTTCTACTTACAACAAAATACTTATTTTTTTATTTTATATTGTTTATAATTACTTATTTATTTTCTTTTATGATAATTCTTTTTACTATTAAAGTTTGTAACAAAATTCTATATAATTTTAGTTTCAATAATACTAGAGGTTTATAAAAGCTTTTTAGTTGATTCATTTATTTTTATTTTTTCCTAGTTTTTTTGCTTTCTTATTTGTTTCTAATTACTTATTTATTTTCTTTTACGATAATGCTTTTTGCTATTAAAGTTTGTAACAAAATTCTAGTTACTTATTTATTTTCTTCTATGATAATTATTTTTGCTTTTAATGTTTTGAACAAAATTCTATATAATTTTAGTACAAAGGCATTTTATTTGATACAGATTTTAAGGTTGAGCCCCACGAGCACCTTTTATTACCGGTTCGTGGCATGAACCGGTAAAAGAGTTTTTTAGTTGATTATTTCTGCAGCTGTTTTTTAGTCCCACCTCGCCAAGCGAGAGGCACTCGCAGCGGTTTATAAGCCCTGAGTGTAGAGACGATGAAGGGAGAATCGTAGTGCTCACCTGTCTGTTACAACATGCATTTCAAATGAACTACAAAAAGGTTGAAAGTTGGCATGGTATCATCATAATAGTTGTGGAGAAAGTCTTCACTTTTTCTTCGCTTGTGTCCATTCCTTTTTGCGCCGTAACCATGGATAATCTACATCATTTATCAAGATGCTTGGGTCAGCCTTGACTTTGGAGGAAGGAATTTCATGAAACTTTTCATAATCTTCGGACATGTCTGTCTTGCCCTCCACTCCCACGATGTCCCTTTTTCCTAAAAGAACTATGTGGCACTTTGTCTCATCGTATGATGTATTCGCTTCCTTATTTTTTCTTTTTTTTCGGTTTGGTAGACATGTCCTTTACATAGATAACCTGTGCCACATCATTGGCTAGGACGAACGGTTCGTCAGTGTACCCAAGATTGTTCAGATCCACAGTTATCATTCCGTACTGTGGGTCTACCTGTTCCCCGCCTCCTGACAGATTGACCCATATGCACTTAAACAAAGGGACCTTAAAATCTACTCCGTAGTCAAGTTCCCATATGTCCACTATGTAACCATAATATGTGTCATTTCCCCTCTCGGTGGCTGCATCAAAGCGGACACCGCTGTTTTGGTTGGTGCTCTTTTGATCTTGGGCGATCGTGTAAAATGTATTCCCATTTATCTCGTATCCTTTCCAAATCGTAACAGTCGAAGATGGTCCCCTGGACAACGAGTAAAGCTCATCACAAACATTGTTTTCATCTCTGAGACGTGTTTCCAACCAACTACTAAAAGTCCTGATGTGTTCACATGTAATCCAGTCGTCGCACTGCTCCGGGTGTTTGGAGCGCAGACTGTTCTTGTGTTCATCGACATAAGTGGTCACCAAGGTAGAGTTCTGTAGAACTGTGCAGTGTGCTTCAGACTAAGAATATCCGTCCCTGCATATTATTGTCTCCCCTCCAAGCGTGTCTTTTCCAGTCAGTCTCCCCTCATACCGCGATTTAGGAAGACCTATCTTCTTAAGGTCAGGAATGAAGTCAACACAAAACCCAATGACATCCTCTGTTTGATGGCCCATGGAGATGCTTCCTTCTGGCCTAGCACGGTTACGGACATATTTCTTTAGGACTCCCATGAACCTCTCAAAGGGGTACATATTGTGTAGAAATATGGGGCCCAGAATGACAATCTCGTCAACTAGATGAACTAGGACGTGCGTCATGATATTGAAGAAGGATGGTGGGAACACCAGCTCGAAACTGACAAGACATTGCACCACATCACTCCTTAGCCTTGGTATGATTTCTGGATCGATCACCTTCTAAGAGATTGCATTGAGGAATGCACATAGCTTCACAATGGCTAATCGGACGTTTTCCGGTAGAAGCCCCCTCAATGCAACCGGAAGCAGTTGCGTCATAATCACGTGGCAGTCATGAGACTTTAGGTTCTGAAACTTTTTCTCTGCCATATTTATTATTCCCCTTATATTCGACGAGAAGCCAGTCGGGACCTTCATACTAAGCAGGCATTCAAAGAGGATTTCCTTCTCTTCTTTGGTAAGAGCGTAGCTGGCAGGACCTTCATACTGCTTTGGAGGCATGCCGTCTTTTTTGTGCAAACGTTGCATGTCCTCCCATGCCTCAGCTGTATCTTTTGTCTTCCCATACACGCCCAAGAAGCCTAGCAGGTTGACGCAAAGGTTCTTCGTCACGTGCATCACGTCTATCGAAGAGCGGACCTCTAGGTCTTTCCAGTAGGGTAGGTCCCAAAATATAGATTTCTTCTTCCACATGGGTGTGTGTCCCTAGCGTCACTCAGAACAGCTAGTCCGCCGGGACCCTTTCCAAAGATTACGTGTAAATCATTGACCATATCAAGTACGTGATCACCGGTATGCATGGCGAGCTTCTTCTGGTGATCTCCCTCGCCTTTGAAATGCTTGCCTTTCTTTCGACATTGATGGTTGGTCGGAAGAAATCGACGATGGCCCAGGTACACATTCTTCCTGCAGCTTCCCAGGTATATACTTTCGGTGTCAGCTAAACAGTGCGTGCATGCGTGGTATCCCTTGTTTGTCTGTCCTGAAAGGTTACTGAGAGCGGGTCAATCATTGATGGTTACAAACAGCAACGTGTGCAGGTTAAATTCCTCCTGTTTATGCTCATCCCACACACGTACACCGTTTCCATTCCACAGCTGTAAAAGTTCTTCAACTAATGGCCTTAGGTACACATCAATGTCGTTGCCGGGTTGCTTAGGGCCTTGGATGAGAACTGGCATCATAATGAACTTCCACTTCATGCACATCCAAGGAGGAAGGTTATACATACATAGAATCACGGGCCAGGTGTTGTGATTGTTGCTCTGCTCCCCGAAAGGATTAATGCCATCCGGGCTTAAACCAAACCATACGTTCCTTCGGTCACATGCAAACTCAGCCCAGTACTCTCTCTCTATTTTTCTCCAATGCGACCTGTCAGCGGGTGCTCTCAACTTCCCGTCTTTCTTACGGTCCTCACTATGCCATCGCATCAACTTGGCATGCTCTTTGTTTCTGAACATTCGTTTCAACCGTGGTATTATAGGAGCATACCGCATCACCTCCACAGAAACTCTCTTCCTGCGGGCCTCGCCGTCAACATCACCAGGGTCATCTCGTATGATCTTATACCGCAATGCACCGCATACCGGGCATGCGTTCAAATCCTCGTACGCACCGCGGTAGAGGATGCAGTCATTAGGGCATGCATGTATCTTCTACACCTCCAATCCTAGAAGGCATACGACCTTCTTTGCTGTGTACGTATTGTCGGGAAATTCATTATCCTTTGGAAGCTTCTTCTTCAATATTTTCATTAGCTTCTCAAATCCTTTGTCAGGCACAGCATTCTCTGCCTTCCACTACAGCAATTCCAGTACGGTACCCAGCTTTGTGTTGCCATCTTCATAATTGGGGTACAACTTTTTTTTGTGATCCTCTAACATGCGATCGAACTTCAGCTTCTCCTTTTGACTTTCGCATTGCGTCCTTGCATCGACAATGACCCGGCGGAGATCATCATCGGGCACATCGTCTGGTTTCTCTTGATCTTCAGCAGCTTCCCCCGTTGCAGCATCATCGGGCACATCGTCTGGTTCCTCTTAATCTTCATCAGCTCCCCCCGTTGCAGCATCACCGTATTCAGGTGGCACATAGTTGTCATCATCCTCTTCTTCTTCGCCGTCTTCAACCATAACCCCTATTTCTCCGTGCCTCGTCCAAACATTAGAGTGTGGCATGAAACCCTTGTAAAGCAGGTGGGTGTGAAGGATTTTCCGGTCAGAGTAAGACTTCGTATTCCCACATTTACTGCATGGACAACACATAAAACCATTCTGCTTGTTTGCCTCAGCCACTTGGAGAAAAATATGCACGCCCTTAATGTACTCGGAGGTGTGTCTGTCACCATACATCCATTGCCAGTTCATCTGCGTGCATTACATATAATTATGTGTGTCAAAATTAAGAAAATCAGACAAATATCTATCTAAAGTAAGAAAATCATAGAAGTATCATAAAGAAGATAAGAACAAGAGGCTCACCACAGTGGTGCCGGCGACGAGATCGGCGTGGGCGATCAACGGCGGCGAAAACAGGGACGGGGCGTGACGGACCCCTAAATCTAGACAAATCTCGGGAAAAATGAAGCTCCTAGGTCGAGCTTCGAGAGGAGAAAGCTTAACTAGTGTGGCTCGGACATTTCATCGAACACCTTAAGTGTGGCTCGGACATTTCATCGAACACCTCATGTGCATAGGAGGTGAGCTAGAGCACCAAAATGCCCTCCCGTCGCCGGCCAAAAAAAACAGAGTGCTCCGCCGCGGCGATGGGTATATATAGGCAACTTACTTGTACCGGTTCGTGGCATGAACCGGGACTAAAGCCACCCCTTCTGTCCTGGTTCATGCCACGAACCGGGACCAATGGTTGTGGGCCAGCAGCGAGGACCATTGGTCCCGGTTCGTGGCTCGAACCGGGACAAATGGTTCTACACGAACCGGGACCAATGCCCACGAGGCCCCGGCCAGCCCCCTGGGCTCAAGAACCGGGTCTAATACCCCCCATTGGTCCCGGTTCTTGAAGAACCGGGACTAATGGGCTGACCAGGGCCGAACGATAGCCCTGTTTTCTACTAGTGCTCCCCCTCCAATTATGTTTAGTCAAATTATCCTTAGTTAGAATCACCTTCTTGTGCACAAACCACATGAAGACTTTGATCCTTAAGGGTACGTTGACTCTCCAAATATTCATTGATTTGGGGATGTTTGTTGTATCAATAAGAGTCAGATACATCGATTGGACAGTAAATATTTCGCTATTCCTGATATTTAGTCCCGGTTGGAAAACCAGGACTAAAGACCCTTTGAAGCCAGGACTAATGGATCGTTTTTCACTAGTGAGGGCGCACCAGTATTTCACAAAATAAAGTGTTAGAGTTAATCCCAGGTCCGGATTGTATGTCGGGACTAAAGGTCCTCCAGCCCCAGCAGCCACGTGGAGGGCCTTTAGTCCAGGTTCATAACACAACCGAGACTAAGAGTTTCACCTTTTGTCCCGATTATTTAGTTCCAGTTGGAAAACCGGGACTAAAAACCCTTTTGAAACCGGGACTAATGGACCGTTTTCCACTAGTGAGGGCACACTAGTATTTGGCAAAACAAAGGGTTAGAGCTAATCCCATGTCCGGATTGTATGTGTGTGTTCATGTAGGATACGTAAACTCGATTGGTTTGGGTCTAGGTCTAGTCTGTTAGTATATATACATAAACACCCGGTGTAGTCTTTATACCAAGAAAACCAGAAGAAAAGCAATACAAAGAAAAAGCAAGGCTGGATACGAGCCTTATATCGAGCCTTTGACAATACATCGTTTTGTTTGTGTTTGTTGAGTTGTGACGCCGACGTCGTAGAAAATCGACAAGAGCAAGTGTGACATCCTCGACTTTTGCAACAGTAATTATTGTAATTAAGCTACAGTGATCAACCGCTAATGATGCCACGTCATCGAATTTCCATCTCAGACCCGCGTTGATTTAAGCCTATCCGGATTCAAAATTTGAAAAAAAAAACAAAAGAAAAGTACTTTATAAGTTCATTATAAATATTAAAAGGATATGTATATGAAAGAGAGAATTAAAAATATGTATAATAAATTGTAAAAGAAAGTATTTAAAAAGAAAAATCAGTTAGTAAAATAAATAGGAAAGAAAGAAAAAAGAAACAAAGCAACAAAATAAAAATAAAAAAGGGCAACCCCCACCCCCTGGCCGAGCTGGACCAAAAGGCCCAACTAGCCAGCCCACTCCAAACCCTAGCGCCTCCCCCCTGGCGAGGGAGCCCCTCTCGCACCCTCCCCCCTGGGCGCCGCCAGCCTCCCCCTCGTGGGGGCCCCACCCCCACGACAGCGCCACCCCCCCTCTGTCGGTCCTCTCCCCCCACCCCCACCGACACTCCGTGCCCACGAGAGAACCCCATCCCGTGACTCTCTCCCACGACGCCAGGCCCCTCCCCATCTCTCCCGTGACCCTCGCCCCCATCTCCCTCCCAGGAGCCCTCTCCTCCCGTCGCCCCCCCTCTCTCAGATCCACCTCGGCTCCCCTCTGTCGCCCCCTCCTCCACCTCGCCCCACCTCGGCCGGCGGCCTCTCCTCCTCCCGCCGGCAGCCCCCCCCACGGCCTCATCCTCCCGGCCGGCGAGCCCCTGCTCCTCCAACCGTCGGCCACCACTCCCCCTCCTCCGGCGGCGGGTTCCCTCCCACGACCTCATCCCCCCGCCGGCCGAGGCCCCTGGTTCTCCCACCACGGCACCACCCCCCCTGGAGACCGACCCCGGGAGCCCCGCCGGCCGAGCCCCTCCCCGTCGGCGGCTCTATCTCCGGGGGCCCCTCCTCACCGGGGCCCCTCTCGGCGAACCTCCGGCCGGCTCCTCCTCGCCGGCACGCCCGTCTTCACCGGAACCGCGTCACCGTCGTCACCTTCACCTTCGTGCGAACTCCGGCTTCATCGGGCCGTCTCGTCACCGTCGGTGAGCCCCTCCTCGGGCTCCTCCCACCATGTCGATCTCCTCACCGCCCCGGTTCCGTTCCGGCAAACGGGACCTCGATCCGTCAACGGTGGACACCGGTAGGAGGGATTGAAGTTTGTGTTCTTCTAGGTTGAGTTGGAGCAGAGAGAGTTCTCTGTCTCTCTGTTAACAGAGAGGGAGATGAGAGTTTTGAGAGAAAAAAAAATGATGTATTAGATGCGTATGTATGTATGTATGTATGAGATGTGATGTATGTATTTGCGTATATGGATATTTAGAGAAATACGGTATTTGCACGGTTAGGTATCTAATAAAAAAGATGAGTAAATGGCCTAGGGTCACTTACCGGTGGGGCCAATGCACCCGCTGTCTATGACCGGGAGGCCCCACGCGATAGTTAAAATAAAAATAAAAATAATGTTTTTATTAAATAAATAGATATATTAGTTAAATAAGTATATAAGTTAATGTGTTAATTAGAATAATTAATTAACATAATTAGAGTATGACACGTGGGTCCCCCATTAAATTAATCTGATAAATCCATATTTAATCGATATTAAAACTTGTGCCTATGACGTTCGGGACCCGCTGGTCAGTTGACCAGTCAACTGCTGATGTCAGCCTGACATCGCGATGATGTCATAATGGAATTTTATTAAAATAGCTAAATCTGTTTTTAATTCCTAAATAATTAATAAAACTTTGAAAATTAATATTAAATAATCTGTAAGTCAGATCAAAATAATTTCAACATGAAAGTTGATCAACAGATCGAGACGAACCCGGATACACGGCCCGTTCGTTTGTCACGCGTCCCTAGCATAGCAAACTTGGAACTTTTCCATCGTTTCCAGTATAACCGGTAGTAGCCCGAGACCCGGAAAATATCGTCAGATATTCTTCCGACCCGTCTATGACGGATGTTGCTGCGTTAGCTCATGTCTAGCCTGCATCTTTCCATGTCATGCTTTGTGTTGCATCGGTGCTATTATTCATTGTTTCTTCCCCCTCTTCTTACCGGTAGACCCCGAGACTGACGCTGCTGTCGGGTACATCTACGACCCTGCCGATCAGTCCTTTGCCGCAGAGAAGCAAGGCAAGCAAACCCCTCCTTGATCAGTCCTATATCGCCTATGTCTTTCTTCCTACTGCTTGCATTAGTATTTTGCTACTGTTGTAGTTAGCTCCTATATCTGATGCATAGCCTGTTTTTGATGAACTGTTACTTTCAGTCCTGTACTTTTAATATGCTTAGTATAGGTGGAGCAGTCATCCCCTCTGACCCCGTAGCTCAGTTGCCCCGCTTGTTTTCAAATCACGATCTTTGATCGACGAGCCAGACCCGACACAGCACATTCACCCCCCTTCGTTGTACGACGCTACAGAGATACTATCGGGTACCGAGGGTGACACCTCGCTAAGTACTCCTGATGATATCTCTGTAGTATAGCTAGTCGGTCGTGGTTATCGAGGGTGATTCCTCTTTCACCATTGCCTCTGTCGTGCAACCCCGCGAGTGTGGGACCCCCGAGGGTGATTCCTCTAAGCCCACCTTGACGGGTACATCGTTCAGGATCGAACGAGGGTGATACCTCGGATTCCCCCCGATGTTACGACCACACAGTTACTCGACCATGTTACTGGGATCATTGGTGTTTAGTTGTAAGCCGGGTGAATTCCCGTGAGACTGTGTTGCTGGCCTAATTAAAATGCTAATGGATTTGGGTATTTGATCTGGGTTGGTCGGAGACCTTTTCGCACTAACCGGCTACGCGGGAAGAATTATGGGTACTCGGCGTCGCGGTATCAGCCGAAGCTTTTCAGATGCCAGCAATGTAGCAGCGCGCGCCCGAGTGGTCTCGAGATGCATCGCGCTTGTGATTAAGGGATGCTAGGACTGACGTCGGCCGCCCACGCCACGTGCAGGAGCGTGAAGGGGAACTGGGCCCACGAACCCTTTGTGCTTCGGATTTAGACCGGCGGGCTGGCCTCTCTGATTAGTCTTAGGTGGGGCTGCGACGTGTCGATATTCCGAGGCCGGGCAGGACCCAGAAAAGTATGTCCGGCCAGAGTGTTATCGAGCGTGACGGGACATGTGGTGCACCCCTGCAGGGATGAAAATTTAACTATTCGGATAGCCGTGTCCACGGTTACAGGACAACTTGGAGTTGTGCCCCGATCTTATACAACTACAATTGTTACTTAACTGGAATTAGTTTGCCTCGGGATTGCTTCCTCGCAGGGAGTCGAGGGAGGATCTTTAGGTGTGACCTCACTTTAATATTGCTGCAACAATATGACTATTAATGTGTTACCCCTGTTCTACTCTCGTCTATTGCTGCAAGACCCTGAAGAAGCTAGTCTTCGATAGGATTAGGCCTTCTCTCTCTATTCTTGCATTGCTGCAGTCAGTCCACATATAACCCCCTTCTTTGATACTGATGCATAATTAGAATAGTTCTGATGTAAGACTTGCGAGTACTTTGGATGAGTACTCATCGCTGCTTTGCTCCCCCCTTGTTCGCTTGATCCGTTTGCTGGGACCAGATGATGGAGCCCAGGAGATGGAGAACCCCGCCGCCGACGACTGCTACCCCGACGGTGCCTACTACTACGTGGAGGCCGCTGATGATCAGGAGTAGTTAGGAGGTTCCCAGGCAGAAGGCCTCGCCTCGTTCGATCGTTGTATCTTTTGTGCTAGCCTGCTCTAAGGCACCCCATGTTTTATGTCTGTACTCAGATATTTGTTGCTTCCGCTGACTCGTGTGTTTATCGAGCTTTCGTATTCTAGCCCTCGAGGCCCCTGGCTTGTAATATGAAGCTGATGTTATTTTATTTGTGTCTAGAGTTGTGTTGTGATATCTCCCCGCGAGTCCTTGGGTTTGATCGTACGCATTTGCGTGTATGATTAGCATACGATTAAGCCGAGGGCGTCACAGCAAGCTAGCAAGACAGGTTCACGAATCCATTAACCTGCTTGCTTGCTTTCTTCGAGCCAGCTTTACACACGTATGTGTATTAGCTTCGGTCGTGATTTGATCTACGATTTAAAATCTAACAATTTGTATGAGAGCATCGATGATCTATTATGGGGGATAGCGGTGCTGACTCGGTCAAGTCCGGTAACGACGGTTTCAAGGTGAAGAATGGCGGCAAGTCAACGACAAGCTAGTGGTGGAGGAATGGGAGCCGCCAACGTCCAAGCGCATCGCAACATCCTCATCCAGTACCCGATGCTCATCGACGTCAACGACGACATGTGATCGGATTCTATGCTGATGACATTGCAGGTGTTCCACACAACAAGATAGGTGTGGAACACACTAAAGGAGATGAGGATTGGAGAAATCATGTCACCAAGGCTTGGGCACAAGTGTTGAAGTGCTAGTTTCACAAGTTGCAGATGGAGGAAACTGAATCGGTGAACGACTATGTCATTCGTCTTACTACATTGGTGGGAGAGATCCGTGTGCTTGGTGCAAAGCTCGAGGAGACCGAGATAGTAGAGAAAATTTTCAGTTTGATGACCGACAACATACATCATCGGCACGCTCGAGCAGCTATACAACATGGACGATATGACCATGCGGACATCGGAAGAGAGCGCTCGTGGCTATCAGATAGGCAAAGGAGGAGGTATTGACCAACTCATGTACTCGCGCGCAGGTTGGGAGCCCCAAGTAGCAAAGGAAGGCGTGACAGTGGCGAAGGCTCAAGCAACACAAAGCGCCACGGAAAAAACCAGAAAAAGCAAAGGAAAAGGAAAGCCAGAAGGTCGTGGTAAGGCGGAGAAATCTAAGAGCGAAAGCCAGAGAACATGGATATGCCCGAGGTCAAGTCTTATAGCTGCAACGAGATGGGTGACTTTAGAAAGGATTGTGTGGAGCCTGATAAGCAGGAGATCAAGGCAAATTCGGCAAACCAGGAAGATGAACTCCCAAGTGTTCTAATGTTCGAAGTTTGTGATCTCGCTGAAACGGTGGTTGTGAAACCAAACCAGAAGGTGCTACTTCAGGAGAAGAAAGTGACATCGAAGCTATCGGGGGATCACAATGTGTCATGATACCTCGACACGGGTGCTAGTAACAACATGACGGGGTGCAAGGTGAAATTTCTCGATCTGGAATATGATGTTGAAGGCTCGGTCAAGTTTGGTGATCGTTCAGATGTGGAGATTTCTGGGTAAGGATCTTTCATCCTCGAGGGTCTCACAGGCGAACATCGCAGAATCACCGGAGTGTACAACATCCCACGGCTTAGCAACAACATCATCTCTATCGAGAAGCTTGGCGCGAACGGATGCAAGGTGGGTATTGAGAACGGAGTGATGAAGGTCTTTGACAACCTCTGATCAATCTCAACCAGATGTGCTAACTCGTGTTAAGCGCACACGAGATGCTCTATATCCTCAACCTTGATCAATCTCAACCAGAGAGTTGGCTCGCCAACAGTGATGATGATTTCTGGTTATGGCATGCTAGATTTCAACACGTTAACTTCTACGCCTTGAAGAAGTTGTCCAAGATGGAGATGCCATTTAGCGACCATGTTTATCGAACATGTGATGGGTGCATGGTTAAAAAACAGCACCGCAGGTTGTTTCTAGCTCAGTCTACCTATCGTGTAATTGATTCAGTTGAGCTGCTCCATGGTAGTCTATGTGGTCCTATCACCCCGACAACTCAAGCAGGAAAGAAGTACTTCTTCCTTATTGTAGATGACTACTCGAGATATATGTGGGTCGTTCTCCTACGATCTAAGGATGAGGCGTTTGAAACATTCAAGAAGCTGAAGATTGCAACGGAGATGGAACACAGGCTGAAGGTTCATGCTCTGTGGACATATCGCAGCTCGGAGTTTAAATCGAATGAATTCAACGACTATTGCGAGAAGATTGGCAAAAATAGATTCTTCACGGCACCTTATACTCCGCAGCAGAACGGGGTTGTTGAAATGCACAATCAAACCGTTGTTGACATGGTAAGGAGTTTACTCAAGAATAAGCATGTGTCGGGGACTTTTTGGGGACAAGCTATCTCGACGACAGTTTATCTTATCAACCGGACTCTGATGAAAGCGGTGAACGGCAATACTTCGTATGAAATAATTTACGTACGTCAGCCGAATGCGTCTCATCTATGGACGTTCGGGTACATGGACCATATGAAGACGACGGAGACGCATCTCCCAAAGTTCTCCAATCGTAGCACGAAGATGGTGTTCATCGAATATGAGAGGATTTGTGGCACCAAGGCATATTGATTCTACAATCCACGAACCAAGCATCTACGGATTTCACGCAACATCATGTTTGTAGAAAACCACGTGTGGAATTGGAGCATGACAACCAATGATGCTCCGAACGGTAACATATTCACAATTGAATATGCAACTGAAGATGATGGAGGGGATGACGTCCAGGTGGTTCGCAAGACACCCAACCAAGGTGACTACTGGTAGTGATCATCATGGTGCCGACATCGACGACGACACGCATAGGTCGCAAGGTGATAGCATCAATGACGCGCGCGACATGAGCGGAGATCTGGGCAACGTTATCGACAATGAGGCGCATAGCGACAACGACAATCAAGATGATGATCATTGTCACAATGACTATGCGGACGACGCGGATGTCCATGACACGCCCATGACTCAGCCATCTTCCTCAAGTGCATCAACACCGACACAATTTCTGTTGTCTCCTTCGCAAGCCACAACGGAATCCTCCGGGCCTCGTCGCCACAAGACCCTCAAGAAATTAAAGAGTACACAAAGGCAGTTACGTTCGAGTACTCCGGACTATGTCTACTCCGGACTATGTCTACTCGAGGCGAGCAAAATGTCCTAGCTGGAAGCACGCCATGTATGAGGAGATGAAGACGAATGAGAGCAATGGCGCGTGCACTTTGGTAACCCGGCTTCCGATCCAAAAGGCCATAGGTTTGAAGTGGGTTTACAAGTTAAAAAACGACACGGAGGGTGCTATTGTGAAGTACAACGCAAGACTCGTAGCAAAGAGCTACGTACAACGCCAAGGAATTGACTATGATGAGTGTTTGCACCGGTGTCTCGGCTCGAGACGGTGAGAGGATTGGAAGGTTCGTCATATAGATGTTAAACCCTTTTTCCTCAACGATTATCTTACAGAAGCAATGTACCTGAAACAACCCCTCGGATATGAGAAGAATGACGAAAAATGAAAAGTTTACAAGCTCAAGAAGGCACTTTAGGTGTTAAAGCAAGGGCCAAGAACTTAGGACGCAAAATTAGACCAAAATTTTGTCTCGCTCGGGTTCAAAAGATGCCCCCTCAAGGATACGATAGACACAGACAGTCTATCATGCACCGAAAAAGTGAAGATTGAAGACACGATCAAGAAGAAGTGTTATCGTCAAGCTACGAACAAGCCAACGACACTAAAGGTGTTTCTTAAAATTATGTGATGAACGGTGAAAACAATGCCAAAGATAATTCCTAGCAGCAGCCATATTTGGGAGACATGTTGGAAGCAAGGACATCGTGATTAGGAGGTAAATGTTAGAGTTAATTCCGTATCCGGCTTGCATGTGTGCGTGTCCATGTAGGATACTAAACCTATTCGGTTTGGGTTAGTTTAGGTGTAGGTCTAGCCTCTTAGTATATATACAAAAACACCCATACGTATAGTCTTTGTACCAAGAAAATCAGAACAAAAGCAATACAAAGAAAAAAGAAAGCCTTTGGCAATACATCTATCGAGCCGTAGAAAATCGATCAATCCGAGCTAGCTATCAAATGAGGTTGACGAATCCATTAACCTGCCTGCTTGCTTTCTTCGAGCCAGCTCTACATCCGTATGTGTATTAGTTTGGGTCATGATTTTATCTACGGTTTAGGTCCAGTACGAGATTTCAGAATAGTATATAACTTCCGATTTAGACAGAAGAAGGCAACTAAGTTTATGTACGAAAAGCACACTTATGGTTGAAAAAACAAACAAGGTGCCGGTTAGGAACCGTTGTCAAGTACGAGGTCTTTAATGGAGCATATCACTTCCGATTTAGACAGATACGCGATGTACCTTTCAGGTTACGCTGACAGAACTGTTCATACCTTTCTTTTTACAATATAGTACAGTTAAAGCCATCGGAACTGATAGATTGCAAATTCTTCTTGTCATCTATGTAATTTGAATACAATAAATTTTTGTGATCCTCTAACATGCGCTGCAACTTCAGCTTCTTTTCTTCACTTGCGTAGTTTCTCTTTGCATCAGCAATGACCCGATAAAGATCATTAGCGGGCTCATCTGGTGCCTCTACTTCAGCTTCTTCCCCTATTGTAGTACCATCGTATTCAGGGGACGAAGGATAGCCTTCATCATCCTCTTCTTCTTCATTTTCTTTAATTAGAACTCCTCTTTCTTCGTGATTGGTCCAACAGTTATAGCCGGACATGAAACCGGACGTAAACAGGTGAACGTGATTGACTTTTGACTTAGAGTAAGTTTTATCATTCTTACATGCAACACAACACATAGACAATACATAAAACCATCCCGCTTGTTTGCCTCAGACGTACGCAGAAAACTTTGCAAGTCATTAATGAACTCGGGAGAGCGTCGGTCTTTGTACATACATTACCGGTTCATCTTCATGACACAAGACCGAAAAGACCAAATTAATACAAGTTCACACATAAGGTTCATACACACTTATTCTCATAAACAACATATAAGAGTTTCTAGCTAAAGCATTTAAATGCAACAACAACTGCGATCAAGATCGCAACTAAGGTAACAATTGATCCAATTTCATCTCCTTTTCTTCAATTCTTTTCAATTTTTCTTTCAAATACTCATTTTCTTTTTCAACTAAATCGGATGCAATTTTCGCTTCACACACCTCATAAATAAAAATATCTATCTCAACTTGATGGTCATAATTGTCATATAAACGAGACATGCAACAAATAGTTATAAAAGGAAATATACCGCATCTGAATCATAAACCGGATGAGGGCCGACGGGGACAGATATCAAGACCATGACACTATGTATAACAAAATCATACAGATAATAAAACTACATAAATCATACAAAAATAAGATTTTTTCGAATAAAAGGGATAAGAACAAGAGGATCATCACGGTGGAGCCGGCGACGGGACGGTGCGGGCGATCGACGATGGTTCGGACGAAGACGGGAAGGCACTAAGTAAACCACACCTACACATATGCAAACTAAGAAGTTAATTTGAACCCAAATTGCATATAAATGAAATAAACTCCCACATAATTACTCCCAAACTAAAACCCACAAATCACTATACTTGTAGAGCATTGCACGGGCCGATCTAGCAATGAGAGATGAAAGCACAAATTTGCTAACCTTTGTGAACACTTGGAGAGATGGGGTGCCTCAAATCTTCACAAATCTTGGTGAAAATTAAAGGGTGACCTCGAGCAAGGGGAAGAACAAAAGAGAGAGTGGAGAAAACAGAGTAATGAGCTCGTGCTGGACGAAGAGGTTTATATAGGAAACTCTTTAGTCCAGGTTTGTATAATGAACCAGGACTAAAGGTCCACATATAGCCCCAGTTTGTGATACAAACCGGGCCTAAAGGTGCTAGGGGGGCCCTAGCCTGATAGAACACTGCCACCACCCGTTAGTCCCGTTTTGTGACACAAACCGGGACTATAGGTCCAAATCGAACTGGGACTAATGATGCCCGTGCCAAGCAACGGCTCCTAGCCGTTGTAATCGGGACTAATGGTCATATTAGTCCCGGTTTAAAACCAAACCGGAACTAAAGGGTCAAACGAAAGACCTGTTTTCTACTAGTGATTACGCTCTATGTGTTCCAGCTATAGACATAAACATTGATATAATTCTTAGATAGCCATGTTATCCTTGCCCATACTGATAATTTACTTACATATTTTTCTATTATAAAAGTGTTAAATATTAATTCCTTAGATTGGAGTATGTCCTTATAGTCACTAAGATCCTTGGAGCCAATTACCACTAACTTGCACTAGAAAGGAATAAAACAAATATCTTAGGCACGTAAATAAAAGGTGTTAAATATATGAAAAACAACTTTGGAATAATATCTTACTTAATTTCTTCTTATTTGTATTTTCCAAGTTTAGGATGAATCAACAATCCTCTATTACTTACAATGACTAGAGTGTGCATGTGCACGGGTTAATGACTAGTTTTATTAATTTATTGCGGGAGAAAAGCACTAATGGCGGCTACGTACTAACCACCGACAACTAGTGCCTAGACAACCAGAGGCGGGTGAACTATTATTTTGACAACCCACACCCAATTTTTTATTTTTTCCTTTAGTTTGCAGTGGCGGTTGTAGCTTATTGCTCGTCACAGCAATATCTCGGCCGCCTGCCACCCAAATATAATTGAGTTGGGTGGATACTGTTGCCTGTCACTGTTATTTCAGACCTTATTGCACCCCTCAGACACTCACACATTTTTCAAACACAGCCAACATCTTTCCCCCTCTCGCTTTCTTCGGCAATGTCGTCGCCGTCGTGGCATCCTGTGCCATCGTCACTTTCTGGGTCGTGGGCCGCCGCCTCGAATGATGTCGCCGACCTTGTCTTCCCCGTCAACCACATCGTCCCTCCCCAACTCAAACTTCCTCGTCCTCTTCGTCTTCTCCGACCTCCCATTTCCTTGAAATCAACGTCACTCGTGCCTTTTGCTGCCTCCAACATCGACGGTGTCTATGTCGGCCTCGTAGTCCTCCCCGGCCAGCATTCTCACCCTCCCCATCGTCTCCTCCGCCATGGCAACCACGCATCGCTCTCTTTTATTGGAGATAATAGTGGTTATTAGATAATCAAAATATGAGTTGCATATTAATAGTATGAGATTACTAACCGGCCCTTCCAGCCGGTTGTTGTTCTTAGTTATTGTACTTGTACATTTTCGGCAATTTGTTAGTCTAATTATGTTTTCTATAGGATATACTGTACTAAAATTTTGATATATGATGTGGTAGAGGCCTACATACTGTATCTGGACCAACCTATAATAATATTTTATTCATCATGAAGATATTCATAATGAGTGCCAACGTATTCGCGAAAAGTGGATTATGTCCCACTTGGTTTAGTTTCTGGTGATAGATCCCATGGATCTTCTAGGTTAGATGGGTCACGGTAGTAGCCGAGGGTTTTCCTTGTCCAGAACTTGATGAACTCCCGCCGGACTCCCTCGGTGTGGTGGTGACGACGGTGGTGACAGAGAAGTACGACGGCGAAGTTGTTGATGGCGTCGGTGGTCTTCCCATCGCTTCAAGGCCTCCCTCTAGATCGGGCTAGGGTTAGGAGTGGGGAACAGTGGCGGCGACGAACCTCGTGTCGTGTGCCATGGTCCCCACCTCCTCTATATAGCACTGCGCGACAGGGGCCCGCCAGCCTTGCTTGGGTTGGGCGCCCCCGATCAGGGCGTAAGTCAAGGCTCCAATGGGCCGTTGGGCTCATTGGGGAAGAGATCAATCTCACATTCTCCCCCTTGATCTCATTTTATACTTTTAACTTTACTCCTTTCATAACACACTACTAAAAAAGGGCTTATCCCCAATATCACTATTAGTGGCGCACCAGAATCAGGTGCGCCATTGCTATGTTTTTACTAATGACGCACCAGATGAGCAGTGCGCCATTGCTATTTTTTGGTCCATCCCCCACCCCCCCCCCCCCACCAGACATAGCAATGGCGCACCACACCTAGATGCGCCACTGCTATGCTACATAGTAGCGGCGCACCTGGGCGTGGTGCGCCATTGCTATTTTTTGGTCCATTCCCCCCCCCCACCCACCAAACATAGCAATGGCGCACCACACCTAGGTGCGCCACTGCTATGCTACATTATGGTGCTCCTCCTCCTCCGGTGACCTCCTCCTCCGGCGACCTCCTCCTCCGACGACCTCCTCCTCCCTCCTATCCTTCTCACGATGCTCCTCCTCCGGGGACCTCCTCCTCCGTCCTCTCCTCCTCACGGTGCTCCTCCTTCCTCTCCTACTCACGGTCCTCCTCCTCCTCTTCGGCGACCTCCTCCTCCCTCCTCTCCTGATCCTCACGATCTCTCCTCCCTCCTCTCCTCCTCACGGTCTCTCCTCCCTCCTCCTCTAATTCCGGCCACATGTGGAGCTTCCCCGACACAAAGAACATACCAGATCCAGGTCGAGAATGAAATTTAAAAAAAAATCAACCAACAAAAAGGAGCAAAAAAACAAGCCAAAAAAATGAGCCAGATCTAGATCCACATCCAAATTCAAAATTCAAAAATAGCAATGGCGCACGGTGGGGGTTAGACAGTGCGCCACTACTATTTTCCCGCCGTCAAAATTAAAAAAAATCAAAAAAAAGTTACTAGTAATGACGCACTACAAGGTGCGCCACTGTTACCTGCAATACTAATGGCGCACCAGAGGTGCGCCATTAGTATTTGTTACTAGTGGCGTGGTAATAATGGCGCACCTATAGTGCACCATTAATAGTAAAAAAGTGGTGCGCCACTAATAGCCTCTTTTCTAGTAGTGACAGATCAGTACAAAGGGCATGTTTCATCATCATAGCTCAATTGCCGATAGAATCAGACAACCACAACGTACCTCTTTGTTTTAAAATAAATTCTTTAACCTTGGTCCCTTTATTGTCCTGAAATCTTAGACTAGACCATAACACCCATGTCGACTGTGTGTTCTTCGAACACACTGGACGGTAAGCCTTTAGTAAGCAGATCTGCAAACACTTATCTGTTGCTTTTATGCTTCAAGCATTTCTACATAATTCTGGACTTTCTCCTTTACAACGCATAACTTTGTGTCAGTGTGTTTGGCGTCATCACTTGACTCGTTTTCATAGGAGCGAAAAACTTAAAATGGTTATCGTTGTTATCAACCATTATCACCTCCGGGTACAGGTCTCCTTAACCATTTTGCCTGTCCCTCAGCCTCATATCAAGCTATAACATACCTTTGCATCACATTGATGATAATTGTTTCATTCTTTGGAGCTTTTCCACACAAAACTCCAAGTATGAAAGTTAGCGACAATAGTGGATTTCGCTAACTTTTCATAAGTCTTGTTTTTGTACTCACAATCTTTTGATAGCACTTATTCCTTTCAGCATGAGGGCGATATCTTTGTCTCCATTCCATTGATCTATATATGGACTGGACATTGCCAAAACAACCCGGATATATACGTGAATTGTGTCATGGTAATATATTGAGCTTCCAAGAGCTGAAGCATATGGTACCATATCCGTTTACAATCTTTTCTCATCAACTTTTGGAACACCATAATTCCCAATTCCATTACCCTTGACTATAAAAACAGGCGTATGTTTTCTCGTATGCATACTTTAGAGATCTTTCTCAGCATGTCCATGCGACATTCCGAATACCCCCTCATATTATTTTCTTGGTGAATCTCGATACTTATAACGAGAGACAGTCTACCGAGAATATTCTTTTGAACTTCGAGGACAATAACTTATTTTCTCCCCTTTTGCCCCCTTTTCCTTTTCCGTGCAGAGAAGATCCGCAGCGGCCCGCGATGCGACGGCGCCATCTCCGCCCCTTTGCCGGCGCGCTTGAGCACCTCCAAGGTGAACACGCCACCGTCAAAGGCGTGGTGGTGGTGCCCTTTGCCCCGGTTGGGGTTGTGTCTTTGCAGAGCTTTTCATTATTTTGTTTTCTTTTTGGAACCAATCCGATCTGCAGTTTGCCTCCGGAGATGTGTGTTCTTCTTCCCCACACCTTGGCTTGCCGATGCGTGTGGGGATCGAGGGGAACAGGCGCGACCGAGGCGGCGCTCTTTGCCGGATAGGAATCCGGTGGCTTTTCTATTGTCTTTGCCCTGCTAGGGTTCTTTGGGGTTTAGGGAGTTCTTTTGATTCTTTCTACCGAAACACATCAGATGCCTAGTGGCTATGAAACCATTGATAGATCCCGTGGATCTTCTTGGTTAGATGGGTCAAGGTAGTAGCCGAGGGTTTACCTTGTCCAGAACTTGATGAACTCCCGCCGGCCTCCATCGGTGTTGTGGTGACGGCGGTGGTGACAGAGAAGTACGACGGCGAAGTTGCTGATGGCGTCGGTGGGCTTCCCATCGCTTCAGCGCCTCCCTCTAGATCGGACTAGGGTTAGGAGTGGGGAACAGTGGCGGCGACGAACCTCGTGTCATGTACCATAGTCCCCACCTCCTTTATATAGCAGTGCGCGACAGGGGGCGACCAGCCTTGCTTGGGCTGGACGCCCCCGATCAGGGCGTGAGTCAAGGCTCCAATGGGCCGTTGGGCCCATTAGGGAAGAGATCAATCTAACATCTGGCACTTAATATGTCCAATTTTTAATAAAAATCATGCCGGTTTTTTTCTTAAGTTTTTAACTGTTTATGGATGAGCTACTTAATTATATTTTTCTTTGAGTGGACAATACTCACTCTTAATCCACAAATTGAGATGAGAATATTTCCAAGAGGAGGACACCGACTGTTGATGTAGGGAGTCGTCCTTGTTCTTCTCTTCCTCTTAGCCTTTGTTAAAGCAGGAGGAGAAGTGAAGGACGACCATCACCGACCATCGAAATTACAGTAAGTGAGTGAGTGTACACTGTATATACAACCACTTGAGATATAGACCAACTGTTGACGTAGGAGGGCATTCTTCTCTCTCTTCCTACTATACGACCTTTGTAAATCAGGAGATCTTAGAAAAGCAGGAGCAGAGGGGGAAGAACCACCATCATCGACAGTCAAAATAACAGAGAGTGGGTGAGTTTCGACCATATATACGACTACTTACGCAAGAGAAGTGTCAACCTCAAGGCAAAATATGGGTTGTTCTCGTAACAGTTCTATCTTTTTTATTGTCATAAATCTGCATTCGTGATAATTATCTTTTATCTAAATGTCAATTATTTTAAGCATTTCATATGGAGAAGCCGAGACGCCTCGTTAGGACTCCTACACCCCTAGACGGAATTCATGCAATCCTAGACATCATCACTAGGCTGGCTAAGAAGACGAAGCTCATGCTCGCCTATGTTGAAAATGCTCGAGTAGCCACCGAGATTGTGACAACATATCCTATGAGCGTGAGAACATCTGCTGAGAGCACTGGAGCAATCATCAAGAGCATGCGAGTAGCCATCGAACCCGTGAGGACCACCAAGCTGAGAACATGAAGATGTTGGAAGGCAAGGAGAGCTCATCATGGAGATGAACTTTTACTTTTGAACTACTAGTGCACTGCCTTTATGTGATCTATATGATTGATGTGTGTGAACTTAGTTTCAGTGTTGCTATGATGAAGCTGAACTTTTGCTTCTGAACTAGTAGTGAACTGTCTTTATGTGAGTTGTCGCATGGATGCTTATGAACATATATATTTTCTATGTTGCTATGTACATTGCTATATGACTTTGCTATATGTGATTGGATAACTATGAAATTTACAAGTTAGCTTTTTATTTATCTTTGTAGACGAAGTGGAAGTGATATGTGTTGTACTATGGCAAGAATCCAGGAGTTTATTCATGGCAGAATTGCAATGAACAAGTGGATGGTTATGAAAACAACTGCTATAAATGATATAAGACAAAAAATAAGCGGAGCAATCATTACGCCAACTTGGTCTGCATAGAGAAAATCAACTATGAAAGATGCAAGACCGATTGGACAAGTGGACGACTAAATAATTTCATAGTATTTATCTAGTACGTTGTCATTATGGTGTTGTTGTTATTGTGAGCTAGTAAAAGGTAGGATGCTTGGCCGAGAAGGTGCAGCTTATTATACTAAATAATTTCATAATCATTTGTATTGTAATTTGATTATTGTTATGGTAAAATGTGCAGCTTATTATAGTAAAAGGTGATGCGGCTATTCTGAGATACATCTATTGTAATGAGTATAATCACATTGTTCTTGTGTAACGGTTGGTTTTGCTGTTACACATGTAGTTGTGGCAGGTGCTCGAGGTTGCCCGCAACAATGAACAAATATATCCTAGTGGTGGGCACCGAGATACGCCCGCATGTGCAGATGCTCTATGGTGGCGGGCGCGCGCCTGAAACTGATGACTTGTAGCAATGTCGAGAGGTTAATGGCGGATGCCTCTGAGAGCCCTGCTTGTCACAGCTAGGATCGTGTCTAAGTGTGGCCAATATGAACAAGGGATTTTCATGATCAAGTGGTAGTTATAGTTCTTTGTTAGTCTGTCGTTCTTGGTATCTTTTTCATTATTCATTATTATACATGCTAATGCGCTTTGGTTATAATATGAAAAAAAAAACATTTATTAGACATGTTAAACATATATTGCTTGATGTTGTGCCTGGAGCCGGTGTTTGCGACAATGCAATGACCCAATTGGCCATCTGGGTTCATGGTTGGGAAAAACATTTGTACTTTCTGTCCACTCACTACTCAGGTCTGGCGAGGGTGTAAGTGAGATAGCTTGCATCTTATATCTTGTGTAAGTGAGACATTTCATCAAACGAGGCGAAAGACAAGGGTTCGGATCGATGTATGGTAAAGATTGGCTACTGAGGCTTGACCATAGCCGATTTCATGGTAACAACACTTGGCATTAAATTTATAAAAAAATAGATTAGTAAACATATTGTTCATAGTTTGGTTTACTTTCATTGTTGGACGTGACTACGTAGCGACGCCGCACCCATGGCTTCCCGTGCGGCGGCCACGCTAACCAATCCCCTAATCACGGATTCAGTGTGTTCCGGTTAAAATCAAGTTCGTGTGGGCGCCTTCACCTGATAAACCACAAAAGCCTGTGCTCCAAAGCCCAAGTGGCTTATTGGGTCCGATGCGGCACATGCAGGAGACAATAAATTTCCACACAGAAAAAAACTGCATGAGCTCCAGCCTGCACGTTGTTTTCAGCTCTTATTTAAAAGAAATGTGCCACCTACTTTCCTCTTGTCTCATTCACCTTCTCTCACAATAGCTAGGACCATGCATATGCATGCAATTTATAAAAAAATACCCTTCAATGCTGATTTTTTTTTTACTGTTTGCCTGTACACAAAAAATTGAAAATTATATTGGACTTGACATGTTATTTATATATTCAACTAATGTTGTTATTTACACCTATATTTATAACTTGACATGTTATTTATATCTAACTGTGAAGTTAATTTGTTCCAGTTGTGAGTTAAGTTCTCATTTTTAGTCCATATAGTGTGCAAAACTTTTGCACACTCTACTTGTCAGTTTTAAGTGTACCAAGTTGCCATTTCTATTTCAAAGAGCTAAGTTGTTAGATTTAATTGTGCGTAGTTGCCATTTGTTTCATATAGATTGTCAATTTTTTTATACTAGATTGTTGGTTTTAATTGTGCCGAGTTTTCATTTTTATTGCATATGGCTTGTCAATTTTTTTACACTCTAGTTGTCAGTTTTAGGTCTGGCGAGTTTTCATTTTTATTTCATGTAGATTGCCAATATTTGTACACGCTAGTTGTCAGTTTGAACCATGCTGAGTTGTCATTTTTATTTCATATAGCTTGCCAAAATTTTCACACTCTAGTTGTCAGTTTTAACTGTGCCTAATTATAATTTTTATTTTATATAGCTCGACAATTATTTCACACTCTAGTTGTTGCTCCGAGTTGCCATTTTTGTTTAGTATAGCTTGCCAGAAAAAATTGTGCCCAATTGCCAAATTATTTGTTGTGCTTGCCTACATGGTTAATTACATTAAGTTGCCATGAAAGTTGTCGTGTTGTTTATCCCCAGCTGGCTTTTTTCAATAGATAGCATGCAGTTAAACTGTAATGATCTAGGCACCATGTCAACACACCAAACGGCTATCGCTCTAGAATCTCAGCTATACTGCTGAATAAGGAGGAAGGTTCCATAGAGAGGAGGCCAGCAGGGGGAGGTAGAATAAGCACCCCCATGTCATCCTTCATACTTACTCTCTATGCATTCCCAGCTAAATGGTGACTTGGTCTGGTCTTGAAACAAACATCCTTCGGTAAATAGAAGACGTGTACTAATTGCAAAGGCAAATCATTATAGGCTTCTGCAAAAAACGTTATCACTACCACTGGTTGGTGTACGTTCCATTGCCTGCAGCAAATTCCACTATTATTTCATTCTTGTTTTAGGAGAAAAAAATAATGTGGCGTGTGCATTCTTTCATAGCAAAAAATCCACAGCACTGTAGCATGCATGTCAACTGTAGTGTAGTCTGTAGGTCTATATCATGTGAAAGCAATGTCGTGTAGTATGTAGGCGGATGTAGGCATGTAGCTCTCCTGTAGCAAAATAGTGTTGTAGCATTGTGCAACACTGTAGCGGGATAGTGACTAAGTGGAAATATAGCGCCCACTATCCCGCCGCACGGGAGATTTTCATGTAACTTCGGGTTTAGACAGAATAAACAACTAGTTTATGCTCGAAAAGCACACCGGTGGTTGAGAAAACAAAGAAGGCGGCGGATAGAAACCGTAGTCCAGTAGGAGATCTTATAAGAGTATATAAAGCAGTCATGTACTCCCTCCGTTCTTAAATACTAGTGCAATGCTCGTGCGTTGCTACAGAACTATAAAATACGAGGAGTTAGGTGACTGCCTTAGAAAATTGTCAAAATACGATGGCGTCATGCGAAATTTGTTCGCGGTTCACTATTAGAAAGATAAAAAATACCACAAAAGATCACGCGTCAGGCATTGGAGAATCTTAAGTGACCATGGTCCTTTACAAACACAACATTTCGAATGTTGAAACATATGAGAATAGACAATGGTACTGCACAAGGTCGTGGACCAGGTAGGAGGATAAGGTCTATCATCGTTTTCGAATTACAATCTGTTCACTCTCTTGTTCTGTGATATAAAACTGAAATAACTTGACTAGAAAAAAACAAAAACAAAAACAAAAACAAGAGCATTATATTGAGTTGGAGCCGCATTTCTGTATTTGTTAATTTGTGCCCAGGTGTTAGTCTCACATGAATAGTAGTGTATTGTTTATTTGTTTTTGGTCCCACATGTGAACACAAACACATTTGTTTATTTATGTTCATGAAGAGTTGACATTCTCAATGTGGGTAGGAGTGCATTTGTTTATTGGTGAAGGTTGTTGATCCCACATGTGAACTCATCACCAACTCCAAACCTTTATAAGTAGGAAAGATAAGTCTTTTTAGAAATTTCACTAAAAGACTATATACGAAACAAAATGAATGAATCTACACTCTAAAATATGTCTATATACATCTGTTTGTAGTCTTTTAGAGAAACATCTAAAAAAACTTATATTTAGGAATGAAGGAAGTACTAAGTTTGTGTACGAAAAGCACACTCATGGTTGAAAATAGAAAGGAGGTGACGGTTAGGAACCGTTGTCAGGTACGAGGTCTTAATGGAGTACATCACTTCCGATTTAAAGCCGTCGGAACAGTGTAACATAAAGCCGTCAGGTAGATTGCCGGCCGTCTGGGCTACATCAAGCGGCTTATAACTACAGTGTAACATCGTAGTGTGTACAGTGCTACGAGCCTGAGTCTTTTTTTAGCACTCGCAAAAAAGCCGGTGCGTTATAAATTATCAAACAATCACGTATATGAAATAGATAAACCAAAGGTATTCTCATAATATTGTAATTTCCATAGAATATACCATCTATCTATTCTATTCTATCTATCTATCTATCTTCTACTCCCTCCGTTCCTAAATATAAGTTTTTTTAAGAGATTTTACTAAGAGACTACATACGGAGCAAAGTGAGTGAATCTACATTCTAAAGTATGTCTATATACATCCATATGTAATCCCCTAATGAAACCTTTAAAAAGTCTTATACTCCCTCCGTACCAAAATTCTTGTCTTAGATTTGTCTAGATATAAATCTATCTAGTCACATTTTAGTATTTTGATACATTCATTTCTAGACAAACCTAAGACAAGAATTTTAGGACGGAGGGAGTATTTAGGAACCGAGGGAATATCTATCTATCTTCTATTTCATTATATACTAAAAAAATACGAGTCAAAGTAGCGAATTAAGTAGAAAATCTCACATCCCACATTAATTAGAAATATTCGGTCCATTGATTTGGTTGACCCTCTTTAAACTAACAAACACAACCTTTAGATCTACGTAATTGTCTAGGATGTACTAACTGGGCCATGTCCTGTAACATTGATAAATATCACAACAATAGCAGGTAATGTCTCGCTGTTGGGGAACGTCGCATGGAAAACAAAAAAAAATCTACGCGCACGAAGACCTATCATGGTGATGTCCATCTACGAGAGGGGATGTGTTATCTACGTACCCTTGTAGACCGTACAGCAGAAGCGTTAGTGAACGCAGTTGATGTAGTGGAACGTCCTCACGTCCCTCGATCCGCCCCGCGAACTATCCCCCGATCAGTCCCACGATCTAGTGCCGAACGGACGGCACCTCCGCGTTCAGCTCACGTACAACTCGACGATGATCTCGGCCTTCTTGATCCAGCAAGAGAGACGGAGAGGTAGAAGAGTTCTCCGGCAGCGTGACGGCGCTCCGGAGGTTGGTGATGATCTCGTCTCAGCAGGGCTCTGCCCGAGCTCCGCAGAAACGCGATCTAGAGGTAAAACCGTGGAGATATGTGGTCGGGCTGCCGTGGCAAAGTTGTGTCACATCAGCCCTAAAACCTCCGTATATATAGGGGGAAGAGGGGGAGCCTTACCTTGGGGTCCAAGGACCCCTAGGGACTTCGGCCGAGCCAAGGGGGGAGATCTCCCCTTCCAAACTAGGTTTGGAAGGAGGAGTCCTTCCCCCTTTTCCCACCTTCTCTCTTTTTTTTCTTTTCTCTTTGATTTTTCTTCCTATGGCGCATAGGGCTCTTTTGGACTGTCCCACCAGCCCACTAAGGGCTGGTGCGCCACCCCCAATGCCTATGGGCTTCCCCGGGGTGGGTTGCCCCCCCCCCCCCGGTGAACTCCCGGAACCCATTCGTCATTCCCGGTAACTCCGAAAACCTTCCAGTAATCAAATGAGGTCATCTTATATATCAATCTTCGTTTCCGGACCACTCCGGAAACCCTCGTGACATCTGTGATCTCATCCGGGACTCCGAACAACATTCGGTAACCAACCATATAACTCAAATACCCATAAAACAACGTCGAACCTTAAGTGTGCAGACCCTGCGGGTTCGAGAACTATGTAGACATGACCCGAGAGACTCCTCGGTCAATATCCAATAGCGGGACCTGGATGCCCATATTGGATCCCACATATTCTACGAAGATCTTATCGTTTGAACCTCAGTGCCAAGGATTCATATAATCCCGTATGTCATTACCTTTGTCCTTCGGTATGTTACTTGCCCGAGATTCGATCATCGGTATCCGTATACCTATTTCAATCTCGTTTACCGGCAAGCCTCTTTACTCGTTCCGTAATACAAGATCCCGCAACTTACACTAAGTCACATTGCTTGCAAGGCTTGTGTGTGATGTTGTATTACCGAGTGGGCCCCGAGATACCTCTCCGTCACACGGAGTGACAAATTCCAGTCTCGATCCATACTAACTTAACGAACACCTTCGGAGATACCTGTAGAGCATCTTTATAGTCACCCAGTTACGTTGCGACGTTTGATTCACACAAAGTATTCCTCCGGTGTTAGTGAGTTATATGATCTCATGGTCATAGGAATAAATACTTGACACACAGAAAACAGTAGCAATAAAATGACACAATCAACATGCTACGTCTATTAGTTTGGGTCTAGTCCATCACGTGATTCTCCTAATGACGTGATCCAGTTATCAAGCAACAACACCTTGTTCATAATCAGAAGACACTGACTATCTTTGATCAACTGGCTAGCCAACTAGAGGCTTGCTAGGGACAGTGTTTTGTCTATGTATCCACACATGTATATATGTCTTTATTCAATATAATTATAACATGGATAATAAACGTTTATCTCGATACAGGAATTATAATAATAACTATATTTATTATTGCCTCTAGGGCATAATTCCAACGCTGGCCATATAGGATACTCCTGGTCATACACGCATGCATGGAGTCCGACTAGGATGAGTTTATTTAGAGATGTGCAACCAGCTAAATAAAAATGGGTCAGCGTGAAACCCTCACCTACATCTATTTTTGTTTGAAATCAATTAAACTTAAATTAACTCAATACATTACGTTTTTGGATGAGACTTGAATATAAAACTAAAAGCAACCTTTTTCCATAAACCTAAGTGTAGTTGGACTGGCAACACAGATCGGTCGAGCCATGTGGGCTCATCAGTTCGCACTAGTGGAAAACGGGCCTTTGGCCGGGACCCTTTAGTCCTGGTCTGCCTCTGGGCCGGGACTAAAGGCCCGGCCACGTCGCCCCAATTCCCAATGCCTTCCTCGAGGCTTTAGTCCCGGTCCGTAAGGAGCCTTTAGTCCCGGTTCGTGTCCCAAACCGGGACTAAAGGACTACGTGGTGGGCAGCCCGCATGTGCGCCACCTTTAGTCCCGGTTTGTGTCTCAAACCGGGACTAAAGTCCTCTGCCTATATATATCACAACCCCCCTCTCCCCTCTTCGTTGCATTTTTCTTGGATGGAGGGTTGTGGGCGGGTGCTAGCTCTCCACTTTTTTTGATGCACTAGAGGTGTTTGTTGAAATGTGTGTTAGAGCGATGCCGCTTCAGTTCACCGAACACAACTACGATATGAGATGCCTGAGCCACGCTTAAACCTCTTCCTCTTTATTTCTACTTATTCTAAAAGGGTAGCAACTATATTTCCTCGTTTATACCATGCGGTACTAATTTTTAGGATCGTGATTGTATTTGATATACTGTCGTATAACACAGATGAGCCATCCATGGATGTACGGTGATCGAGCACAGCCGCTTATAGAGAGGGTGTGCATTCTTTTCGAGATGCAGCCGATGCGAACAAGCATGGTGGTGGCTATATGTTTTGTCCATGTGTTGAATGTCGGAGTGAGAAGGATCACACTTCCTCAAGAGTCATTCAGAGCCACCTGCTTCCGTCCGGTTTTATGTCGGGCTATAATGTTTGGACCAAGCACGGAGAAAGAGGGGTTATGATGGAAGACGACGATGAAGAAGAAGAGAATGATGATGACAACTACCGATCTATGTTCCCTGAGTATGCTGATACCGCAATGGAAGACAATGAAGAAGAAGATCAGGATGAAGAACGGGAACCAGGTGAGCCCGCTGATGATCTTGGCCAGGTCATTTCTGATGCACGGCGAGGTTGCGACACAGAAAAGGAGAGGTTGCAGTTCGAGCAGATGTTACAGGACCACAACAAATTGTTGTACCGAACTTGTGAAGATGTCCAGAAGAAGCTGGGTAGCACACTGGAATTGCTGAAGTGGAAGGCAGAGACCGGTGTGACTGACTCGTCATTCGAAAAGTTGCTGGTACTGATGAAGAAGATGCTTCCAAGAAAGAACGAATTGCCCGCCAGCACGTTTGAAGCAAAGAAGCTTGTCCGCCCTCTAGGATTAGACGTGCAGAAGATACATGCATGCCCTAATGACTGCATCCTCTACCGCGGTGAGAAGTACGAGAATATGGATAAATGCCCGGTATGCACTGCATTGCGGTATAAAATCAGAAAAGATGATCCTGGTGATATTGAGGGCGAGACACCCAGGAAGAGGGTTCCTGCCAAGGTGATGTGGTATGCTCCTATAATACCGCGGTTGAAACGTCTGTTCAGAAATAAAGATCATGCGAAGTTGTTGCGATGGCACATGGAAGATCGTACGAAAGACGATAAGTTGAGGCACACCGCTGATGGTCGGTAGTGGAGAAAAATCGAGAGAGAGTTCCCGAGATTTGCAGCTGACGCAAGGAACTTATGGTTAGGTCTGAGTACAGATGGCATGAATCCTTTTGGGGAGCAGAGTTGCAGTCACAGCACCTGGCCCGTTACTCTATGTATCTACAACCTTCCTCCTTGGTTGTGCATGAAGCGAAGTTCATTATGATGCCAGTGCTTATCCAAGGTCCAAAGCAATCCAGCAACAATATTGATGTGTACCTAAGGCCATTAGTTGATGAACTTTTACAGCTGTGGGCCGAACCAGGTGTATGTGTGTGGGACGAGCACAAACAAGAGGAATTTGACCTTCGAGCGTTGCTTTTCGTAACCATCAATGATTGGCCTGCTCTTAGTAACATTTCAGGACAGTCAAACAGGGAAACAATGCATGCACGCACTGTTTGGATCAGACAGAAAGTATATATCTCGACAAATGTAAGAAGAATGTGTATCCGTACAATCGTCGTTTTCTTCCGCCCAAGCATCCCTTAAAGAAAAAAGGCAAGCATTTCAATGGCAATGCAGAACCCCGGGGGAAGCCTGTCATCCGTACTGGTGCTGAAGTATTTGATATGGTCAAAGATTTAAAAGTAATCTTTGGAAAGAGTCCTGGCAGCCAACCTGTTCCTAACGGCCCTGATAAGCGCGTACCCATGTGGAAGAAGAAATCTATATTTTGGGAGCTACCCTACTGGGAAGTCCATGAGGTCCTCTCGGCAATCGACGTGATGCACCTGACGAAGAATCTCTGCGTGAATATTCTAGGCTTCCTGGGCTTGTATGGGAAGTCAAAAGATACACCGGAAGCACGGGAGGACCAGAAACGTCATAAAGGAAGAGATGTCATGCATCCACGGCAGTTTCAAGGGCGTGCCAGCTACGCTCTTACTAAGGAAGAGAAGGAAATCTTCTTTGAAGTCCTTTTCAGTATCAAGGTGCCGACTAGCTTCTCGTCGAATATAAAGGGAATCGTAAATATGAAAGACAAAAAATTCCAAAACCTAAAGTCTCATGAATGCCACGTGCTTATGACGCAATTGCTTCCGGTTGCATTGAGAGGAATTCTACCGGAAAATGTTCTCCTGGCAATTATGAAGATATGTGCATTCCTCAATGCAATTTCTCAGAAGGTAATCGATCGAGAAAGTCTATCAGGGTTACAGATTGATGTGGTCCAATGTCTGGTCAACTTTGAGTTGTTGTTCCCGCCATCCTTCTTCAATATAATGACACACCTCCTAGTTCACCTAGCCGAAGAGATTAGAATTCTCGGTCCTGTGTTTCTACATAATATGTTCCCCTTCGAGAGGTTCATGGGAGTCTTAAAGAAATATGTTCGTAACCGTGCTAGGCCAGAAGGAAGCATCTCCAAGGGCTATGGAATAGAGGAGGTCATTGAGTTTTGCGTGGACTTTCTTCCTGACCTTAAGTCGATTGGTGTTCCTGAATCTCGGTATGAGGGTAGGCTGAGAGGAAAAGGCACACTAGGAAGGAAAGCAAAAGTATGTATGGACGGGCATTCTTTCTCTCAAGCACACTACACAGTTCTACACAATTCCACCGTGGTGGCTCTGTATATCATGAGACACAAGAATATTCTACGCTCCGAAAACCCGGGGAAGGCTGACTCTTGGATTAAAGGGGAACACGAGAAGACTTTCGGCAGTTGGTTGCAGACACATCTCATGAATGACGACACCGTTGGAGATGAGCTGTACTGTTTGGCCAGGCCACCATCTTCGACTATATGTACTTTCCAAGGGTATGAGATAAATGGGAATACATTTTACACGGTTGCCCAAGATAAAAAGAGCACCAACCAAAACAGTGGTGTCCGCTTTGATGCAACAGACGAGAATGGCACTGTTTGGAAACATATTACGGGTACATAGAGGAGATATGAGAACTTGACTATGGACCTACTTTTAAGATCCCTTTGTTTTGGTGCAAATGGGTGAAGCTGACAGGAGGCGGGGTAGTTGTAGACCAAAAGTGCGGCATGACAATAGTGGATCTCAACAATCTTGCGTACATGGACGAACTATTTGTCCTAGCCAATGATGTCGCTCAGGTTTTCTATGTGAAGGACATGTCTACAAAAATGAGAAAAAGAAATCAGCAAAAGAAGATATCGTCCGATGAGCCAAAACGCCACATAGTTCTTTCAGGGAAAAGAAACATCGTGGGAGTAGATGACAAGACAGACATGTCAGAAGATTATAATAAGTTTCATGAAATTCCGCCCTTCAAAGTGAAAACTGACCCAAGCATCCTACTGAATGATGAACATTCTCCATGGCTATGACCCAGAAGAAAACAGAAATAATAGATAGGAATATTGGTGCAATAATGTAATAATGTATTAAACCTTTTATGTAATGCATGTATGGAATGTACTAAATTTCGAACACTTTTCATTTTCATAGTATCCATGTAAGAGATGAGTTCTCGTTCGAAACCCTGATACTTCGAGAGAGATTGTCCGTTTTGCACACGAAGTGCATCCAGTTTTTGTCGTAGCCCTCTCAACTTTTTTACACATGCTATGTGGGTGAAATGATGATAGCATGCCAACTTTCAACATTTTCAGAGTTCATTTGTAGTGCTTTTCAATTTCAGGGTCAACTAGCTCAAAAAAATAAGTAAATGCACGAAATATACCAAATGAAGTCAGAAATTGTTGAAATTTTTTGATGTGCCTTTGAATGGTGCATTTTGAACACACAAAAAGTATGGAGTTCAAATAAGTTCAAAAAAATGAAATCCCTTTGTAAGAGATGAGTTCTCGTTTGAAACCCTGATACTTCGAGAGAGATTGTCCGTTTTGTACACGAAGTGCATCCAGTTTTTGTCGTAGCCCTCTCAACTTTTTAACACATGTTATATGGGTGAAATGATGATAGCATGCCAACTTTCAACATTTTTAGAGTTCATTTGTAGTGCTTTTCAATTTCAGGGTCAACTAGCTCAAAAAAAAGTAAATGCACGAAATATACCAAATGAAGTCAGAAATTGTTGAAATTTTGTGATGTGCCTTTGAATGGTGCATTTTGAACACACAAACGGTATGGAGTTCAAATAAGTTCAAAAAAATGAAATCCCTTTGTAAGATATGAGTTCTCGTTCGAAATCCTGATACTTCGAGAGAGATTGTCCGTTTTGTACACGAAGTGTATCCAGTTTTTGTCGTAGCCCTCTCAACTTTTTAACACATGCTATGTGGGTGAAATGATGATAGCATGCCAACTTTCAACATTTTCAGAGTTCATTTGTAGTGCTTTTCAAATTAATACAAGTTCATCATCACATTAAAGCCAAAGAACAGTAGTAATCAAATGTTATTATTACAAAAAATAAATACATAAAGTTCTCTCATAAAACAACATACAACTATGTAAAACATTTAAATGCAACAACAAACGCGATCAAAATCGCAACTAAGGTAACAATTGACCCAACAGCATAATGATACCAAGCCTCTTTATCAATGGCATATTTTCTAATATTCCTAATCTTCAAGCGCATTTCATCCATCTTCAAGCGCATTGCATCCATCTTCAACCGCATCGCATCGATCTTCATCTTGCGATCATCGATGACATCGGCGACATGCAACTCCAGTTCCATATTCTTATCCTCAATTATTTTCAATTTTTCTTCAAGTATTTGTTTTCTTTTTCAACCAAATTTAACTTCCCGACAAGAATTTTTATCTGGGTTGGAATTTCCGGTTCACATACCTCCTAGATTAAACAAATATATGTCACGTTGGTCGTCATAATTGTCATAAACACTAAATAAAACAGATAGTTATAAAAGATAATATATACCACATCCAAATCATAGACAGGACGAGGGCCGACGGAGGAGGATACCAAAACCATCGCACTATATAATAACAAAAAATAATGAAAGTGAGTAATTTATACAAGTATGTATCTAAATCATACAAGTAGGATTTTTTTTTCTTTTAAAAAGAAGATAAGAACAAGAGGCTCAGCACGGCGACGAGATCGGCACGGGGCGATCTACAATGGTGAGGACGGGCACGGGACGACACCCTACGCATGTGCAGACTCTAAGAAGTTAATTTGAGCATTTGAAATGAGCTACACTAGCAGTGACAAATGAAAGGATGAAGTAGCTAACCTTTTAAAACACTTGTGCAGTTGGTGCACGGCCAAACCTAGACAAATATTAAGGAAAATGGAGCTTGGAGGTCGAGCTTGGAGAGGAGAAAGCTTAAGTAGAGTGGCTCGGGCATTTCATCGAACACGTCATGTGCATGAACTAGAGTGGCAAGAGCATGGCATGGTCACACTTCAACAACCAAAAAACAGGGGATATGGTGGGCAGGGGCGAGGGTTTATATAGGCAACACTTTAGTCCCGGTTCTTGCCACGCCCCGGGACTAAAGGCCCCTGCTTCCCGCCTTCTAGTCTGCCGAAAAAAGGCCTTAAGTCCCGGGTCGTGGCTCCACCCGGGACTAAAGGGGTGTCTTTAGTCCCGGTTCGAGCCACGCCCCGGGACTAAAGGCCCCTGCTTCCCGCCTTCTGGTCTGCCGAAAAAGGGCCTTTAGTCCCGGGTCGTGGCTCCACCCGGGACTAAAGGGATCTTTAGTCCCGGATCGAGCCCCGAACCGGGACTAAAGATCCACCTGTATAAGCGGGAGTTAGAAAATTTCGAACCCAAATCGTCCATTTCTCTTCTTTTTCCTCTCGTTCTCCTGCCCGGCGCGGCACAGCTAGCGACGAACTCGACGACGCCGTCAGGCTGCCCGCCGTCCTGCTCGCCGCCGCCTGCCGTCCTCCTCGCCGCGCGCCGTCGACACCTCCGGCCGGTAAGCCCCACGCCCCCTCCTCCCCAACACTCCGGCCAGCACAAGCAAAGAAGAAAAAGGGGAAGAAAAGAAGAAAAAGGAGAAGAAAGGAAGAAAAAGGAGAAGAAAAGAAGAAAAAGGAGAAGAAAGGAAGAAAAAGGAGAAGAAAGCAAGAAAAAGGAGAAGAAAGGAAGAAAAAGGGAAGGAGATGAAAAGAAGAAAAAGGAGAAGAAAAGAACAAAAAGGAGAAGAAAAGAAGAAAAAGGGAAGAAAGGAAGAAAAAGGAGAAGAAAGGAAGAAAAAGGAGAAGAAAGGAAGAAAAAGGGAAGAAAAGAAGAAAAAGATTTTTTTGTCATTTAATTCCTATTGTTATTAGGTTTGTGCTAGATTATTAGGGTTAGTAATATGTAGAATTAGGAAAAAGGAAAATAAGAAGAGGAGGAGAAGAAAAAGGAGAATAAGAAGAGGAGGAGATGAGAAGAAGAGGAAAAATAGAAGAAGAGGAGAGGAGAAGTAGTAGAAGAAGAGGAGAAGTAGAAGTAGAAGAAGAAGTAGAAGAAGAGGAGAAATAGAAGAAGAGGAAAAATTAGTTTAGGGTTACAAGAAGAAGAAATATTTTTTTGTCATTTAATTTTGCTATTGTATAGTGTATATGCTTAAGTGTTAATAGTGTTTCTTAGATTATTGCTTAATTTTGCTATTGTATATGCTTAAGTGTTAATAGTTTAATTTTGCTATTGTACATGCTTAAGTGTTAATAGTTTATTTTTAGCAAGAAAATTAATAGAACTAGTTTAATTTTGCTATTGTATATGCTTAATTGTCCGGGACTGGGCTCCGCCCGGCTGGTATTTTAGAGTTTAGGTTATAGCCAAGACCCGGGACTAAAGGTCCTCCTATATAAAACGACACTTCGAAGTTTCCAACCCCTCTTATATAGTTTGTTAGTTTATTAGTTAATCAAATGTCCGTTTTTTGCAGAACTAAGGATCCACATATCAGGAACCTCTAAGAGGAAGAACTTCTCGAAGATATAATCAAAGACGGCCCCGACGTTGAACCAGCTGAATCTCCGTCGTCATATCTAAACCCCTCCGGATATGGAATGGAGGTCGACCGACACGAAGATGAAGCCGATGGGGCAAGAGATAGGTCCAATGACGGAGAAGGTGATAGCTCCACTGATGGAGAAGCCGGTGAAGAAATAATAAAGTCCGGCGAGGTATACATATGAAGTTCGACAATCACTAGTAATATGTGAAAAATATTGGAGATAGCTCTATATTGTATACATATACATTCATTTGACGAATGTTCCTCCCTCTTAGGCCTCCATATCGAGCAAATCTACGAAACGAGGCCCGACTAGAAAGTTGGATGCACGGACGCATTACACCTTTGAGGTGATAATGCCTACGGGCGAACCCAAGCTTCCTAAGAATGCTGCTGACACATTCAAGAAGCAATGCGGAGTTCTCGTTAGGGATCACGTCCCGATCAGCGTTCGGGAGTGGAACAAGCGCAAAGGGGCAGCCAATAGTGACTATGTCGCCGAAAGGTACAAAGATAATCTTTGGAATGATCTCATGTCACATTTCAACCTGCCAGAATGTGAGAATGAAGACGTCGCAGACAAACTGAGGGCCAAAGTCAAGCAGTGGACTCTAAAGAGGATGGCTGAACTGTTCCGTAGCTGGAAGAAGAAGCTATGGAAAAACTATCTGAAGACAAAGAAAGTGCCAGTATTTGAGGGGTATCTAGCCAAGCAGGCAAATCACGGGAAGGAATTTCAAGAGTACAAGGAGTCAGAAGATGCCCACGCATTATCAGAAAAGAACAAGATAAATGCCGACAAGAAGAAATATCACCACAAGCTGGGGCCAGGGGGCTATGAGACTGCCATCCCAAAGTGGGATAAGAAAGAGCAAGATCTGCTAGATAAAGGCATCGTACCTGAACCACTCCGTGATGTGTGAGAATTGAGAGTAAGAAATTGGTTCCTTGCGCATGGTGGGTCGTACGATGAAAAAACAGGGGACCTCATCTGCAATGACGGTCTTAGGATACCCGGGGAGAATTGGAAAAGGATAGTGAAAGAAATTAAGGAGGGAAAAAGAAAGTTCACTGCAGATAGAGATAAAGATTTGCTCACACTGGTCCTCGGCAATGACGAACATGGAGGATGAACGCGAGGCTTCGGTCCTTCTTACCCGTGGTGGCTTGGGTTTGCCAAAGACCAAGACACTTACAGAAGTCGAGAGAGAGCAAAGAATCGACAGTAGGATGAGGAGAATGACAAGTTCAACCAGTTGCTTGCCAGGATTAACGAGCAACAGAAGCAGATTGATGAGCTTAGAGGAGTACCGTGCCAGGAAGATCATGCACTTGATATTACCGGCGCCCCATCTAAGCGGAAAAGCAGGGTGGCTGAATCTGAGGCCCCGCCCGACGATGCACGAAGAATGATAGAGGGCGGTCCCGGCTACCCCGTGGATGGAATCAAGGAGTCAACATCATGTGAACTCCATCAGAAATTCAAGAACATATCCATGAAGGTGGCCGTTGGACAAGCTTTACCTTCTGGCCCTGATGCACGCTCGCATGGCCGTGAGATTTCAGCTGGCTTTGCTAAAGTCGGGGTGGATGAAATCCTGACGGGGTTTCGTGATATGGAGCTCGACATAGCTGGACCCGAAGATGAGAGGACACTCGGAGAAGTACTGGGTGGAGTCATCCTATGGGCCAAGAACTACATCAAGCTTCCAGGCTCGGCCCCAAGGACAACACCGCCTCCGAGTCGTTGCAGGTCCCCTACACCTCCATTACCTCCAAGCCCTCCACATGACGTCGGCCAGCACAACACAAGTCCATCTCGATCACCGCCGCCGGACTTGGGTCGTCCGTCTCCGCCGCCGCCCGCTCCGGATACAAAGCGAGAGCGTGCCACCAAGAACGCTCCGCTGATGATTCCTAAGCCACGGAGCACCCCAAAGCGCAAACGGTCGCCCCTCCCAAAGGTACGTCATGCTAATCTTTCTATCAGACCTTATGATCGTACCCCCGAGGAAAACGCCAGGATAGCAAAGGAACATCATGATGCGCAGATGAAAAAGAAGGAACCCGAGCCCCGCCCGGAATACACCGAGAAGCAAATAGCATTTGCAAAATACTTCACGACCCTTCCATCACAGTATGATTTACACCATAAGCCTGATGACTATACACGCACATTGCAGAAGGAAGTGAAAAAGAGCAGATCACGTGCAAGTGCAAGTGGGAGCAAATCAATTTCAACTACAAGCAAGAAAAAAATTAGACGTTCCTCAGCTTGGACAACAGGCCAAACAGTCGATCTCACCCCTCAAGGTGTTAACCGAGAATGTTCCTCCTCCGTTGGAGGGGCTAGCTTTTTAAAGAGCAAAGGAGTTGGCGGCTGCATGTGGTGTCTCGGTTGAAGATTTGCTGGCTTGCCAAGACGACAGGATACCCAAGATTGTGGTAGCCCCTAAGCCACAGTTTGTCATGGGTGAGCCTTTGGTCAGCAAAGATGATCTCCCAACAAATATGCGTTACTTGCATCAATGGTACTTAAGTGAATCAAAGAATGGGAGAACGATGATCGTGCTGAGTGTCCCACAGGAGTACTACGGCCGCCCCGAACAAATCCATATCGACTTTGATGAACTCTTCCAGATGTACAATGGCGACGCCCTCGACAAATCGCTTATGAGTTGCTATTGTCTGTAAGTTTTTCAATTCGTTGTCTACATATAACTTGTTTAGTTATTTCAATTCATTGTCTATATATAACTTGTACTCTATTATGCAGAATGAAGATTCTGGATTGTAAAAGTAAGAGCATCCTAAATACTGGGTTTATTGACCCAGATAAAATACATATAGCGACGCTAACTGATTATCCCAAGGAGACGGAGGAAAACCTTCTAAGGTTTCTAACAGATCAAAATTTCTGTGACCACATAATGTTTCCATACAACTTCAGGTGAGGGTCTTTACTCTGTTGTGTCCATTCACTTATAAGTGTAATTGATAAGTTACTGACACACACACACACACACACACACATTGCAAATTGATAAGGGAAGAGTTGATGCCTTCGACCCATTATCGAGACCCTTGAAACAGTTCCAAAGCCTGCAGGACATGCTCCAAGGGTAATTTCAATCATTATTGCGCTCTATCGGTCTCTTTCGATGATTTTCTAATATATCAATTAATGAAGAACTTAGCAAATCATTATCCTTGTCGGGCAGGGTTTGGAAGCGGTTCAAGTGCGTGACTCCCGGTATCGAGCATGAGAAGCTGACCTTTAGACCGGCTCATGTAAGTAGTAGTATGATATACTTCTATTTTCAATACATTTATGATGCTAGATTATTATTTTGATTATATATATTCTATTCTCGTAAAGTGCGACCAGCAGCCACGGGCAACGCATCTATGCGGATACTATGTTTGCGAGACCATTCGCACGTTTACCTCTGAGCACAAGGATCACAGATCCGACGTTAGCAACGAACATTCACACCTCTATTTTTACCCGTCATTCTTTGTTATCATGATTGATATTCATATCATCTCCTCTTCTTATATAGCACACGGCCATGACGACGAAGGTCCTACCAGAGCAATGCGCGATTGTTGTTGCAGAGGAGCTTGCGACCTTTCTGAGGACGGAAGCTATAGATGACAAAGGACGATTTAGTGTACCTAGGGGCCATTACTGATGTTCGTCCATGTAATCGAATAGACGGGCTCTAGTCCCGATAATTCAGATCTCCATATAATTGTATATATATGCTCGCTTGTAAGATAAGTTAACCTTATATATATATGCATAATTATTTCTATTTAAATTATATGAAAACTAATTCCCGAACACCAAACGAGGCATCACGTTAATCTCCCGAACACCTAAACCTAAAACCCTAAAACCCAAAAATAATTTCATTAAAAAACCGAAAATAAGCAAAATCTGAAACTCTTTAGTCCCGGTCCGTGTAACGAACCGGAACTAAAGGTCCTGCCCCTGGGGCGCTACGAGGCGCCCACGTGGAGCACCTTTAGACCCGACTTGTAACAGGGCCGGGACTAAAGTTTAGGCCTTTAGTCCCGCCCCTTTAGTCCCGGTTGGTGAACCGGGACTAAGGCCCCTTACGGGCCGGGGCTAAAGGCCCCGTCCCCACTAGTGTCGGAATTACAAAGATACACTCTAATAATTTCAAACCAAGGTTTACTTTTTTCCCACAGAACTAAGACTTACTTTTGGTACTTAATGTACTCATAAAATTGATATCGGTTAAGAACATCAAATGACACAAATAATCACTCCATTCTAAAATATGTATTATATTACTCCCTCCGCTCTAAAATTGTTGTCGTACTTTTAGTTCAAATTTGAATTAAAACCATGACAATAATTTTGCAAGTCAAAATGTAAAAACTTATTTTAGTATTAAGAATACCTTATTTTAGTATTAATGATAGTATTGTAATTTTATTTTTGGACATGCTCGATATCGTGTAAATAATGTGCGAGTGCAGCTTGTGAATACACATCATCCTAATTATTTTACATAGTTATATCTCAAACTTATGGTTAGGATTTAATAATCCTAGCAATTCAGTCTCATAGTGTGATAGACCAACATCAAATGACTTTTTACTCTATACAACGGTTGTGTGGGAAAGTTCCAGGTGATATCAGCCCTTATATGCTACCATGATAGGGGCTCCTAGGTCCTTGGATCTCAGATGTGATGCCATCTGAGATTTTATTGTACCTAAGACTCATAGATGGTTGTTTTATAAAATGCTCAAGAGCACCCAGCAGTATATCACGGTATCACCTACGCGTCCGAGGAGCGACAGCTCCTCAGATCCAACGGCTCACACGAGGCCGTATCACGATATCATCTAAGCCTCGGGAACATTTACTATTTTTCCCACATTGTGATTGTTAGCCTCTCAACAGAAAATTGTGGTCGTAAGTGAATGCCTACATAGATTCACAACTCTAACTATCCTAAATCTCCAATCTGCAAAATAATAAAATAAACGCTCACTATGTTAGAAAGGGGAAGAGAAATAACAATCTAAAAAATGTGAAACTAACTTTGAAAGTGGAACGGAAGACGCGTGCTCGTCTAAAAAATTGGTAGCTACCCTAGTTCGTGCAAAGGAGGACGTCCTACACTAAATAAATCCAGTAGTAGTTTTTTTACGGGACTACATAGTAACCAGTATAAAATTCACTATACTTATATCTAATTGAGTATATACTTTCTATAAAATAGTCTAAGCATAGGCAAAATAAAGTGAGACGGCAAGTGTGTTACCTTTTAACAAGTTCCAATAAAAATAGTAATATGAAAAACTCACTATCCAAACATAAAATAGATAAAAAAACATTGTGAATGTAAACTGTATGAAAACATTTGTATTAGGCATGACAAACACCATGCTATTGCAAGAAGCTAACAAAATAATGAGAGAAAAAATTGTCACTAAATTGCCACTGTAATGCAAGAAACATCAAATCAGTACCGGTTCTAATGTTAGTTATAAACAGTGCTGAACACGTAATTGTTCACCTTAAATATATCAGTAAGGAAGAAAATTTCATCGAAAGAAACCTACCAAATTCATGTCGGCCAGGATATGAGGTGGCACATCTCTCCCTCTAGCATAGTTAGCATAAAAAAGATAAATTAGGAAGATTAGAGTTTGTAGTTTTATTTGAGCTCCGCGCATGACCATTTCTCAGCACAGTTTGGAGGGAGAGAAAGAGAGAGATATATATTTCTTAAATATCTAGAGATATCACTGTTTGATTAGCATGATTAGAAAGCTCAAGATTCATTCGAGAGACCACGCCTCTTGGGACAATGCCAATCGATGTTTACCTCAAAGGCATGTCTTACACAAAATTACAACATATCATATAATTGCAAACATATTCGAGATAACATATGTTAACTTAGGTTTTGAATGCTCATATTGCGGGGTAATTTGATTAGTGTCCATGTAGCACGTTGCCCGAGTGTTATATTAAATCTCCATAATTCATTTTTCTTATGTATTTCCAATATCATCCTATACCGTTACAAAAATTAAAGGTTACACCTTTATAAACATACAATAGTCTACAACATCGTGTATTATATATTGAAAGGAGGTAAATAAGAGTAAAAAAATATGTGCATGATAAAAAAATTAAGAATTAGCATGATCAATGTACTAAAGACTAGCCCTCTTGCGAGGGCCACCTTGCTAGTTACATATAGACATCAAAGCCACAAGTAATTACTTACTTCTAATATGTTTGAAAATTGTCATATACAAATCTTGGATGCATCTTCATTCTTTTTGTGCTTAAGTTAGTACATCAAAAATTGCTCCCTTGTCTCCCTACCATCACATAAGGATTATAAGGCATTATCATGGGGTAAGCAATGGTAAGTACAAAAAAGTATTGCATTATTTGGTCTAGATTTGTATCCATCATCGATTAGGCACACACCTTTCCATACTATTCTCACTACTAAATTTTCATATTTACCAAGTGTTACGCTCTTTGCCGAGTGCATTACGATGGACACTTGGCAATAGTATCTTTGCCGAGTGCCTAACTCGGCAAATACATGAAACTCGGCAAACTGGCACTTTGCCGACTGTCGTGGAAAAAATGCTCGGTAGAAACACAAAACTCTGCTAAAAGGGATTTACCGAGTGCCACAGTCAGCAAAAAGGGGTCTTCGCTAAACTGCATGGTTTTGGTTGTAGAGGTTGCATCCAACCTCGGATGAAGATGGTCTAAAAATCACAGTTGTTCATTTTGACGAGACGGCCATATTAACTACATTTTTTTGCATGCCAAATATTAATATTGTTGGAAATATGCCCTAGAGGCAATAATAAATTAGTTATTATTATATTTCCTTATTCATGATAATCGTTTATTAGCCATGCTAGAATTGTATTGATTGGAAACTCAAATCCATGTGTGGACACATAGACAACACATTGTCCCTAGTGAGCCTCTAGTTGACTAGCTCGTTGATCAAAGATGGTCAAGGATTTCTGGCCATAGAAAAGTTTTGTCACTTGATAACGGGATCACATCATTAGAAGAATGATGTGATGGACAAGACCCAAACTATAAACGTAGCATATGATCGTGTCAGTTTATTGCTACTGTTTTTTGCATGTCAATGTATCTCTTCCTATGACCATGAGATCATGCAACTCCCGGACACCGGAGGAATACCTTGTGTGTATCAACGTCGCAACATAACTGGGTGACTATAAAGATGCTCTACAGGTATCTCGGAAGGTGTGTGTTGGGTTGGCATGGATCAAGACTGGGATTTGTCACTCCGTGTGACGGAGAGGTATCTCGGGGCCCACTCGGTAATACGACATCGCAATAATCCTTGCAAGCAATGTGACTAAGGAATTACTTACGGGATTTTGTATTATGGAACGATTAAAGAGGCTTGCCGGTAACGACATTGAACTAGGTATTGAGATAGCATACGGGATTAACTGAATCCTTGACATAGAGGTTCAACCGATAGAGATCTTTGTAGAATATGTTGGAGCCAATATGGACATCCAGGTCCCACTATTTGTTATTGACCGGGGAGTGTCTCAGGTCATGTCTGCATAGTTCTCCAACCCGTGGGGTCTGCACACTTAAGGTTCTGTGACGTTTCGGTATAGTTGAGTTATAGGTGTTGGTGACCGAAGGTTGTTCGGTGTCCCAGATGATATCCTGTACGTCACGAGGAGCTCCGGAATGGTCCGGAGGTAAAGATTGATATATAGGAAGCCCTGCTTTGGTCACCGAAAAAGTTTTGGGCTCGTCGGTAGTATACCGGGAGTGCTGGGAGGGTATCGGGGACCATCGGGAGGGGTGTCACGCAACAAGGGGCCTTATGAGCTGTGGGAGGATACAAACCGTCCCCTCGTGGGCTGACATAAGCTCCCACTAAGGCTAGGTGGAAAGAGTTTCCAGATGGGAAGGAGGAGTCCTACTCCTACTAGGATTGGAGGAGGAGGACTCCTCTCCTCCTTGCGCCAAGGAAAGGAGCCAGCCGTAGGGCGCAGCCTCCTCCCTCCCCCCTCTTTATATACTAGAGGTTTTTGAGGGTTTTGAGACACAGAAAAACAGCCACGTGCTGCCTTCTCTCTCTAGATCTATTTCTCCTCTAGTCTAGTTTTAGCGATGCTTAGGTGAAGGCCTGCTGGAATAGTTTCACCACAACCACCACCACGCCGCCGTGCTGGAGAACTCATCTACCTCTCCGTGCCTCTTGCTGGATCGAGAAGGCGGAGACCATCATCGAGCTATACATGTGCTGGACGCGGAGGTGTCATCCGTTCAGCACTAGATCGAGATGCATCGTCATGGGATTGCAGAACGGATCGTGATGAGATCGCGGGACCGGCTGCGATTTGGATCGCGGAGATGTTCCACTACATCAACCGCGTTATATACACTTCCACTTAGCGATCTACAAGGGTATGTAGATGCACTCTCCCCTCTCGTAGTTGATCATCACCATGGATAGGTATTACGTGTGCGTCAGAAAAACAAATTCCCATGCGACGTTCCCTTATAGTGGCATCATGAGCTAGGTTCATGCGTAGATGATATCTCGAGTAGAACACAAAATATTTTGTGGGCGTTGATGTTCAATTTGCTCCCCTCCTTAGTTTTTTCTTGATTCGGCGGTATTGTTGGATTGAAGCGGCCTGGACAAACTTTAATCGTACGCTTACGAGACACCGGTTTCATCGACTGACATGCAACTTGTTGCATAAAGATGACCGGCGGGTGTCTGTTTCTTCAACTTTAGTTGAATCAGATTTGACAGAGGCGGTCCTTGGAGAAGGTTAAAGAGAAATTTGCATATCACGACTGTGGCTTTGCATAAGTAAGATGCGACCATATTAGATACCCATAGCAGCCATGTAAAACATGCAACGACAAATTAGAGGACATCTAACTTGTTTTTGCAGGGTATGCATGTGATGTGATATGGCCAAAGACATGATATGATATATTGGATGTATGAGATGATCATGTTGTAATAGTTAAATATCGACTTGCACGTTGATGCTACGGCAACCGGCAAGATCCATAGGGTTGTCTTTAAACTAACGTTTGTGCTTGCAGATGCGTTTACTATAATGCTAGGTAGTAGCTTTAGTAGTGATAACATAGATAGCATGAAAACCTCGATGGCGGCACAATGATGGATATCATGATGATGGAGATCATGGTGTGGCGCCAGTGACGATGAAGATCATGCCGGTGCTTTATTGATGGAGATCAAGAAGTACAAAATCATGGCCATATCATGTCAGTTATGAATTGCATGTGATGTTAATCCTTTTATGCACCTTATTTTGCCTAGAACGACGGTAGCATTATAAGATGATCCCTCCCTAAAATTTCAAGATAAAATTGTGTTAGCGATCTACAAGGGTACGTAGATGCACTCTCCCCTCTCGTAGATGATCATCACCATGGATAGGTATTGCACGTGCGTAGGAAAAACAAATTCCCATGCGACGTTCCCCTATAATAGCATCATGAGCTAGGTTCATGCATAGATCATATCTCGAGTAGAACACAAAATAATTTGTGGGCGTTGATGTTCAATTTGCTCCCCTCCTTAGTTTTTATTGATTCGGCGGTATTGTTGGATTGAAGCGGCCCGGACCAACTTTACTCGTATGCTTACGAGAGACCGGTTTCATAGACTGACATGCAACTTATTGCATAAAGATGATTGGTGGGTGTCTGTTTCTTCAACTTTAGTTGTATCGGTTTTGACCGAGGCGGTCCTTGGAGAAGGTTAAATAGAAATTTGCATATCACCACTGTGGCTTTGCATAAGTAAGGTGCGACCATACTAGATACCCATAGCAGCCACGTAAAACATGCAACAACAAATTAGAGGACGTCTAACTTGTTTTTGCAGGGTATGCATGTGATATGATATGGCCAAAGACATGATGTGATATATTGGATGTATGAGATGATCATGTTTTAATAGTTAAATATCGACTTGCACGTTGATGCTACGGCAACCGGCAAGATCCATATGGTTGTCTTTAAACTAACGTTTGTGCTTGCAGATGTGTTTACTATATTGCTAGGTAGTAGCTTTAGTAGTCATAACATAGATAGCATGAAAACCTCGATGGCGACATAATGATGGATATCATGGTGTGGCGCCGGTGACATTGAAGATCATGCCGGTGCTTTAGTGATGGCGATGAAGAAAGACAAAATCATGGCCATATAATGTCACTTAGGAATTGCATGTGACGTTAATCCTTTTATGCACCTTATTTTTCTTAGAACGACGGAAGCATTATAATGTGATCCCTCACTAAAATTTCAAGATAAAATTGTGTTAGCAATCTACAAGGGTACGTAGATGCACTCTCCCCTGTCGTAGATGATCATCACCATGGTTAGATATTGCGTGTGCATAGGAAAATCAAATTCCCATGCGGCGTTCCCCTACAATGGCATCATGAGCTAGGTTCATGCGTAGATGATATCTCGAGTAGAACACAAAAGAGTTTGTGGGCGTTCATGTTCAATTTGCTCCCCTCCTTAGTTTTTCTTGATTCGGCGGTATTGTTGGATTGAAGCGGCCCGGACCAACTTTACTCGTACGCTTACGAGAGACCGGTTTCATCGACTAACATGCAACTTGTTCCATAAAGATGACTGGCGGGTGTCTGTTTCTTCAACTTTAGTTGAATCGGATTTGACCGAGGCGGTCCTTGGAGAAGGTTAAATAGAAATTTAGATATCACCATTGTGGCTTTGCATAAGTAAGATGCGACCATACTAGATAGCCATAGCAGCCACGTAAAACATGCAGCAACATATTAGAGGACGTCTAACTTGTTTTTGCAGGGTATGCATGTGATGTGATATGGCCAAAGACATGGTGTGATATATTGGATGTATGAGATGATCATTTTGTAATAGTTAAATATCGACTTGCACGTTGATGCTACGGCAACCGGCAAGAGTCATATATTGGATGTATGAGATGATCATTTTGTAATAGGGTTGTCTTTAAACTAAAGTTTGTGCTTGCACATGCGTTTACTATATTGCTAGGTAGTAGATTTAGTAGTGATAGCATAGATAGCATGAAAACCTCGATGGCGGCACAATGATGGAGATCATGATGATGAAGATTATGATGTGGTGCCGGTGACGATGAAGATTATGCCGGTGCTTTAGTGATGGAGATCAAGAATCACAAAATCATGGCCATATCATGTCACTTATGAATTGCATGTGATGTTAATCCCTTTTTGCACCTTATTTGGCTTAGAACGATGGTAGCATGGTAAGGTGATCCATCACTAAAATTTCAAGATAAAATTGTGTTCTCCACGACTGTGCACCGTTGCAACAATTCGTCGATTCAAGAGACCACGTGATGATCGGGTGTGATAGACTCAACGTTCACATACAACGCGTGAAAAACAGTTGCACACGCGGAACACTCAGGTTAAACTTGATGAGCCTAACATGTACATACATGGCCTCGGAACACAAGAGACTGAAAGGTCGAGCATGAATCATATAGTTGATATGATCAACATGGAGATGTTCATCACTGAAACATTACTCAACTCACATGATGATCGGACTTGAGTTAGTGAATTTGGATTATGCGACACTCGACTAAGTAGAGAGATGTCTATTTGAGTGGGAGTTATTAGTAATATGATTAGCTAAACTCAGTTATCATGAACATAGTCAAAAGGTCTTTGCAAATTATGTTGTAGCTTGCGCTGTAGCTCTACTGTTTTTGATATGTTCCAAGAGAAAATTTAGTTGAAAGATGATAGTAGCAATTATGCGGACTGGTTCCGTAAACTAAGGATTGTCCTCATTGCTGCGTAGAAGGCTTATGTTCTTAATGCACCACTCGGTGTGCTGAACCTCGAGCGTCGTCTGTGGCTGTTGTGAACATCTGACATACATGATAGTTCAGTGTGTAATGCTTAACAGCTTTGAATTGAGGCACCAAAGACGTTTTGAACGTCACGGAACATATGAGATGTTCCAAGAGATGAAATTGTGATTTCATGCTCGTGCCCTTGTTGAGAGGTATGGGACCTCTGACAAGATTATTTGTCTACAAAGTAAGGGAGAAAAGCTCAATCGTTGAGCATGTGCTCAGATTGTGTGAGTGATACAATCACTTGAATGAAGTGGGAGTTAATCTTCCAGATGAGATAGTGATGGTTCTCCAAAGTCACTGCCACCAAGCTACTAGAGCTTCGTGATGAACTATAACAGATCAGAGATAGATCTGATGATCCTTGAGCTATTCGCGATGTTTGACACCGCGAAAGTAGAAATCAAAAAGGAGCATCAATTGTTGAGGGTTAGTGAAACCACTAGTTTCAAGAAGGGCAAGGGCAAGAAGGGATACTTCATGAAACAACAAACCAGTTGCTGCTCTAGTGCAGAGACCCAAGGTTGAACCCAAACCCGAGACTAGGTGCTTCTATAATGAGGGGAACAGTCACTGAAGAGGAACTACCCTAGATGCTTGGTAGATAAGAAGGCTGGCAAAGTGGACAGAAGTATATTGGATATACATGATATTGATCTGTACTTTACTGGTACTCCTAGTAGCACGAGGGTATTAGATACCGGTTCGGTTGCTAAGTGTTAGTAACTCGAAATAAAAGCTACAGAATAAACAACACTAGCTAAAGGTGAGGTGATGATATGTGTTGGAAGTGTTTCCAAGGTTGATATGATCAAACATTGCACACTCCCTCTACCATCGGGATTAGTGTTAAACCTAAATAATTGTTATTTGGTGTTTGCATTGAGCATGAACATGATTAGATCGTGTTTATTGCAATTCGATTATTCATTTAAAGAGAATAATATTTATTATATGTTTGAATAAATACCCTCAATGGTTTATTGAATCTCGATTGTAGTGGTACACATGTTCATAATATTGATGCAAAAAGATACAAAGTACTAATGATAGTACCACTTAATTGTGGCACTACCGCTTGAGTTATATTGGTATAAAATGCATGAAGGAGCTCCATGCTGATGGGTCTTTGTACTCACTCATTTTTGGAACATTTGATACATGGAAACCATGCCTACTGGTATAAACGCATGAAGAAACTATTTGCTTGATGAATCACAAGTATGAAATATTGAAAAGTTCAAGCTATTTTAGAGTGAAGATCATCGTGACAAGAGGATAAAATGTCTACGATATGATCATAGAGATGAATATCTGAGTTGCGAGTTTGGTACACAGTTAAGACAATGTGGAAATTGTTTCGCAACTCATCCCATCTGGAGCACTATAGTGTGATGGTGTGTCCGAACGTCATAGCCGCGCCCTATTAGATATAGCGCATACTATGATGTCTCTTATTGAAATACAACTATCGTTTTTGGTTAGGCATTAGAGACAACCACATTCACTTTAAATAGGGCACCACGTAATTCCGTTGAGATGACAACGTATGAACTATGGTTTGGAGAAATCTAAGCTGTCGTTTCTTAAAAGTTTCAGGCTACGACGCTCAAGTGAAAAAAATTCAGTCTGACACTACTCGAAAAGAGGGCTTTGGTCCACTTGATAAAATCCCATTAGTCCCGGTTCACTTAGGAACCGGGACCCATGGAGGCATCGGTCCCGGTTCGTGAGGACACGGCGCCGGCCGGGCCTCGTGGGCCATTGGTCACGGTTCGTCTGACCCCTTTGGTCCCGGTTCCAGACACGAACTCGGACCAATGTGCCTCGCTCCTGGCCCACAACTATTAGTCCCGGTTTTTGGCTGGAACCAGGAATCTATGTTGAACTTTAGTCTCGGTTCCATCCACGAACCGGGACCCGCTGCCCCGCGAGCAGAGCAGTGCACTGCTCTGTTTTTTGGCCGGCTGTGGGAGAGATTTTGGTGCTCTAGCTCACCTCCTATGCACATGAGGTGTTCGATGAAATGCCCAAGCCACATTTAAGCTTTCTCCTCTCGAAGCTCCTTGCCCAAGCTCCATTTTCCTCAATTTTTGTGTAGTTTTGTCGGTCCGTCCGTGTCCCGTCCCCGTCCTCACCGCCATCAATTGCCCGTGCCCATCTCGGCGTCGGCACTACCGTGGTTAGTCTCTTCTTCTTATCTTCTTTCTAAAAGAAAAAAAAGTTCTTACTTGTATGATTTAGATAGATACTTGTGTAATTTTCTTACTTCTATTATTGTTTGTTATTATATACTATGATGGTTTTTGTATCCATCTCCGTCGGCTCTCGTCCTGTCTATGACTCGGATGTGGTATATATAATCATTTATAATTATTTGTTTTATTTAGTTTTTATGACAATTATGCCCACCAACGTGACAAAGATTTTTTAATCTAGGAGGTATGTGAACCGGAAATTTGAACCGACATACAAATTCTTGCCCAGAAGTTAAATTTGGTTGAAAAAGAAAACAATTACTTAAAAGAAAAATTACAAAGAGTTGAAGAGGAGAAGATGATATTGGAGTTGGATGTTGCCGATGTGCGTGACGATGACAAGATCAAGATGAATGTAATGCGCTTGAAGATTAGAAATATTAAAAAATATGCCATTCAAACTGAGGCTTGGTATCATTATGTCGTTGGATCAATTTGTACCTTAGTTGCGGTTATGATCGCATTTGTTGTTGCATTTAAATCTAATAGTTTCAATGTATGTTCTAATTAGATGCTCTAGAGATCTATATGTTGTTCAATAATGAGAACTATGTAAGAACATTATGTATTTATTTTGGTCAGTACTGTACTTTGGCTTTAATGTGATGATGAATTTCTATTAATTTGGTCAGTTCTCTATTCATAATATGTTGGAATGGTTTTTAATACACTTTATTATATAACGCACGCAGATGAACCGGCAATGGATGTACGGTGAACGACGCACCTCGAAGTATATTAAGGGCATGTATAAATTTCTCGAAGCGGCTGAGGCAATCAAGCAGAATGGTTTTATGCATTGTGCATGTACTGTCTGTGGGAATACGAAGGAATTCTCCGACTATAAAACCCTTCACTTCCACCTGCTTCAGAAGGGTTTTATGCGACACTATAATGTTTGGACCAAGCACGGAGAAAGATGGATTATGATGGAAGACAACGTAGAAGAAGAGGATGATGATAACTACCCGCCCCATCAATACGGTGATCCTACAATGGGGGAAGCTGAAGATCAAGAGGAACCAGACGATGTGCCCGATGATGATCTTCGTCGGGTCATTGTTGATGCACATAGATAATGCAAAAGTGAAAGGGATAATTTGAATTTTGATCGCATGTTAGAGGATCACAAAAAAGGGTTGTACCCAAATTGCGAAGATGACAACACAAAGCTCGGTACCACACTGGAATTGCTGCAATGGAAGGCACACAATGGTGTATCTGACAAGGGATTTAGTTCGCTACTGAAATTAATGAAGAAGAAGCTTCCAAAGGATAACGAATTGCCCGGCAGTGCATACAAAGCAAAGAAGGTTCTATGCGCTCTTGGATTGGAGGTGCAGATGATACATGCACGACCTAATAACTGCATCCTCTACCGCGATGCGTACGATGATTTGAACGCATGGCCGGTATGCGGCACATTGCGGTATAATATAAGAAGAGATGACCCTCGTGATGTTGAGGGCCAGCGCACCGGGAAGATGGTCCCTGCCAAGGTGATGTGGTATGATCCTATAATACCACGTTTGAAACGTCTGTTCAGAAATAAAAAGCATGCTGAGTTGATGCAATGGCACATAACAGACCGTAAGAAAGACAGGAAGTTGAGAGCACCCGCTGACGGGTCGCAATGTTGAAAGATCGAGAGAAAGTTGAGCGACTTTACACGTGACCCAAGGAACGTATGGTTTGGTTTAAGTGCAGATGACGTTAATCCTTTTGGGGAGCAGAGCGGCAAGCATAGCACATGGCCTGCGACTCTATGTATGTATAACCTTCCTCCTTGGTTGTGCATGAAGCGGAAGTTCATTATGATGCCAGTGCTCATCCAAGGCCCTAGGCAACCCGGCAATGACATTGATGTGTACCTAAGGCCATTAGTTGATGAACTTTTACAGCTATGGAATGGAAAAGGTGTACGCGTGTCGGATGAGAACGAACATGAGGAATTTGAACTACATGCGTTGCTGTTTGTAACCATCAACGGTTGACCTGCTCTTACTAACCTTTCAGGATAGACAAACAAGGGATACAACGCATGCACACACTGTTTAGATGACATCGATAGTATGTATTTGGACAAATGCCAGAAGAATGTGTACCTGGGGCATCGTCGATTTCTTCCGACCAACCATCAATGTCGAAAGAAAGGAAAGCATTTCAAAGGTGAGGCAGATCACCGGAAGAAGCCCGCCCTCCGTACTGGTGATCACATGCTTGATATGGTCAATGATTTACAAGTAATCTTTGTAAAGGGTCCTGGCCCAATATCTGTTCCGAATGGAGATGCGGGAAACGCACCCATGTGGAAGAAGAAATCTATATTTTAGGACCTACCCTATTGGACAGACCTAGAGGTCCGCTCTGCAATCGACGTGATGCATGTGACGAAGAATCTTTGCATGAACCTGCTAGGCTTCTTGGGAGTGTATGGAAAGACAAAAGATACACCGGAGGCACGGGAGGAACATCAACGTGTGCATGAAAAAGACGACATGCATCCAAAGCAGTACGAACGTCCTGCCAGCTACGCTCTTACCAGAAAAGAGAAGGAAATCTTCTTTGAATGCCTGCTTAGTATGAAGGTCCCAACTGGCTTCTCGTCGAATATAAAGTGAATAATAAATATGGAAGAGAAAAAGTTCCAGAACCTAAAGTCTCATAACTGCCACGTGATTATGACGCAACTGCTTCGGTTGCATTGAGGGGGCTTCTTCCGGAAAACGTTCGATTAGCCATTGTTAAGCTATGTGCATTCCTCAATGAAATCTCTCAGAAGGTGATCGATCTAGTAATCCTGCCAAGGTTAAGGAGTGTTTTGGTGCAATTTCTTGTTAGTTTTGAGCTGGTTTTCCCACCATCCTTCTTCAATATCATGACACACGTCCTACTTTATCTAGTTGACGAGATTGTCATTCTGGGCCGTGTATTTCTACACAATATGTCCCCCTTTGAGAGGTTCATGGGAGTCTTAAAGAAATTTGTTTGTAACCGTGCTAAGCCAGAAGGAAGCCTCTCCATGGGCCATCAAACAGAGGATGTCATTGGGTTTTCTGTTGACTTCATTCCTGACCTTAAGAAGATTGGTCTCCCTCAATCGCAGTATGAGGGGAGACTGATTGGAAAAGGCAAACTAGGAGTGGAGTCAATAATGTGTAAGGACGGACATTCTTAGTCTCAGGCACACTACACAGTTCCACATAATTCTACCTTGGTGACCCTGTATATCGATGAACACAAGAATATTCTGAGCTCCAAACACCCAGAGCAGTCAGACGACTAGATTACATATGAACACATCAGGACTTCCGGTAGTTGGTTGCAAAAACGTCTCATGTGTGACAACACTGTTTCTGATGAGCTGTACTCGTTGGCCATGGGACCATCTTCGACTGTATTGACTTACCAAGGGTACGAGATAAATGGGAGTACATTTTACACGATCACCCAAGATCAAAAGAGCACCAACCAAAACAGCAGTGTCCGCTTTGATGCAGCAACCAAGAGGGGAAAGGACACATATTATGGTTACATAGTGGACATATGGTAACTTGACTATGGACATGATTTCAAGGTCCCTTTGTTTCAGTGCAAATGGGTCAATCTGTCAGGAGGCGGGGTACAGATAGACCCACAGTACGGAAGGGCAACAGTGGATCTAAACAATCTGGGGCACGCAGAGGGACCATTCGTCCTAGCCAATGATGTGGCGCAGGTTTTCTATGTGAAGGACATGTCTATCAAACCGAGAAAACGAAAATATAAGGAAGCAAATACATCAGACAATGAGCCAAAGCGCCAAATAGTTCTTTCAGGAAAAAGAGATTTCGTGGGATTGGAGGGCAAGACGGACATGTCTGAAGATTATGAAAAGTTTCATGAAATTCCTCCCTTCAAAGTCAAGCCTGACCCAAGCACCGTGTTAAACGATGAAGATTATCCATGGTTACGACGCAATAAGCAAAGAACACAAGCGAAGAAAAAGTGAAGAAATGAAATGTAAGAAATAGTTAAAAATTGATGATGTGGCTTTAAATGGTGCATTTTGAACACACAAAAAGTATGGATTTCAAATAAGTTAAAAAATGAAATCCCTATGTAACAGATGAGTTTTCGTATGAAACCCTGATACTTCAAAAGAGATTGTCCGTTTTCTACACGAAGTGCATCCAATTTTTGCCGCAACCCTCTCAACTTTTTAGCACATTCTATGTGGGTGAAATGATGATACCATGCCAACTTTCAACATTTTCAGAGTTCATTTGTAGTGCCTTTCAATTTAAGGGTCATTTAGCTCAAAAAAATCCGTAAGTGCATGAAAAATACCAAATGAAGTCAGAAATAGTTAAAAATTGTTGATGTGGCTTTCACTGGTGTATTTTGAACACACAAAAGTCTGGAGTTTAAATAACTTCAAAAAAATGAAATCCCTTTGTAACAGATGAATTTTCGTATGAAACCCTGATACTTCGAAAGAGATTGTCCGTTTTGTACACGAAGTGCATCCATTTTTTACCGTAACCCTCTCAACTTTTTAGCACATTCTATGTGGGTGTAATGATGATACCATGCCAACTTTCAACATTCTCAGAGTTCGTTTGTAGTGTTTTCCAATTTAAGGGTTATTTAGCTCAAAAACAATCAGTAAATGCATGAAAAATACCAAATGAAGTCAGAAATAGTTGAAAATTGAAGATGCGGCTTTGAATGGTGCATTTTGAACACACAAAAAGTTTGGAGTTCAAATAACTTCAAAAAAATGAAATCCCTTTGTAACCGATGAGTTTTTGTATGAAACCGTGATAGTTCGAAAGAGATTGTCCGTTTTGTACACGAAGTGCATCGAGTTTTTGCCGCAACCCTATTGACTTTTTAGCACATGCTATGTGAGTGAAATGATGATACCATGCCAACTTTCAACATTTTCAGAGTTTATTTGTAGTTCTTTTCAATTTAAGGGTCATTTAGCTCAAAAAAATTAGTAAATGCTTGAAAAATACCAAATGAAGTCAGAAATAATTGAACATTAATTATGTGGCTTTGAATGGTGCATTCTGAACAAACAAAAAGTCTCGAGTTCAAATAAGTTCAAAAAAATGAAATCCCTTTGTAACTGATGAGTTTTCGTATGAAACCGTGATACTTCGAAAGAGATTGTCCGTTTTGTACACAAAGTGCATATAGTTTTTGCCGCAACCCTCTCAACTTTTTAGCACATGCTATGTGGGTGAAATGATGATACCATGCCAACTTTCAACATTTTCAGAGTTCATTTTTAGTGTTTTTCAATTTAAGGGTCATTTAGCTAAAAAATCAGTAAATGCATGAAAAATACCAAATGAAGTCAGAAATAGTTAAAAATTGATGATATGGCTTTGAATGGTGCACTTTGAACACACAAAATTCTGCAGTTCAAATAAGTTCAAAAACGAAATCCCTTTGTAAGAGATGAGTTTTTGTATGAAACCGTGATACTTCGAAAGAGATTGTCCGTTTTGTACACTTAGTGCTTCCAGTTTTTGCCGCAACCCTCTCAGCTTTTTAGCACATGCTATGTGGGTGAAATGATGATACCATGTGAACTTTCAATATCTTCAGAGTTCATTTGTAGTTCTTTTTAATTTGAGGGTCATTTAGCTCAAAAAAATCACTAAATGCATGAAAAATACCAAATGAAGTCAGAAATAGTTGAAAATTGATGATGTGGCTATGAATGGTGCATATTGAACACACAAAAAGTCTGGAGTTCAAATAAGTTCAAAAAAATGAAATCCCTTTGTAAGACATGAGTTTTCATATTAAACCCTAATACTTCGAAAGAGATTGTCCGTTTTGTACACGAAGTGCATCTACTTTTTACTGCAACCCTCTCAATTTTTTAGCACATGCTATGTGGGTGAAATGATGATAACAATCCAAACTTTCAATATTTTCAGAGTTCATTTCTATTGCTTTTCAATTTAAGGGTCATTTAGCTCAAAAAAATCAGTAAATGCATGGAAACTACCAAAGGGACTTAGAAATAGTAGAAAATTGATGATGTGGCTTTGAATGGTGCATTTTGAACACACAAAAAGTCTGAAATTCAAATAAGTTTAAAATAAATAAAGTAAAAAAACAGAAAAATATTTTTTTAAATGCCACCTAGTGGGCCACCACGGCATGAATATGACTAGAAACCCAACCACCCTATTGGGCCAGGATTCAGCCCGCGGTAGGCCCAAAAGGACACACGTAGTGACAGATTAGGACCGGAAGCCTGCAATTGAGAGGAGCTCAAGAGGTTGTGCGCAGCAGCACTTATAAACCACTCGCAACCTCTCTCGGCTAGCGATGTGGGACTAAACTTTTGGCCCTGGGCAGCACCACACTTTGGTTGCCGTTGGTGCTCCAACCGGAACCAATACGGACCTTTGGTCTCGGTTTTAGCCACCAACCAATACGAAATGTCTCTTCTTCCCGCCCTTTTGGGCCGACAAAAGTGTGGCTTTGGTCCGAGTTGGTGCCACCAACCGGAATCAAAGGTTTTCATATATATTGCGGGAGTTGTCAAAATTGACCTTTAGTCCCGGTTTGCGTACCAAACCGGGAGTAAGTGTTGCTTTGCTCCCGGTTTGAGCCACCAACCACAAACAAAGGCATTCGTATATTGCGGGAGTTGTCGAAATTTCCACCAATTCCATTCCCCCCCGTTGTCTCTTCGTCGTCGCCATCGCACCCGAGCCCGTCGCTGCCGGCCCGCGCCTCCTCCACGAGCCCGTCGTCGCCGTCGCCGTCGCTCCTGAGCCCGTCATCACACCTAGCCCATCGCGCACCGTCGTCCCCAAACCCATCATGCGCCGTCGTCCCCGAGCCCGTCGCGCGCCATTGGCCCCGAGCCAGTCGTCGCCCCGAGCCCATCGCGCGCCGTCGTCCCCGAGCGCATCGTCGTCGCCCCCGAGGCCATCGTCATTGTCGTCGTCGCCCGTCGCCACCCGTCGTCACCGTCGCCGTCGCCATTGTCGCCGTAGCCCTCGAGCCCATCGTCGTCTTCGTCGTCGCCTGCCGCCCGTCGTCGTCTCCCATCGACGCACCGGTAGCACGTCCTTCTCCATCTCCCTATTTGTGAATCCATGTGTGAGGAGACGTAGTCTAATTGCGAATCCATGTGTGTGTATTTTAGTCTTATTAAAATATGTTGTGTACATTTTTCAACTCCCCAATGTGACACAAGTTATAAAAATTATAAAAATATTTAGATTAAATTAAGTTACAAATTAAGTTTTTATGCTAATATTTGGGATTATGTATAAAAGTTAATTTTTACCTTACTTTTATTTTAGTTTTAATATAAAGTATTTTACCGAAAAAGGGCTTCCCCAACTTTGTAATAATTGCAGAAATAATGGATAATCCAAGAGACATGGACCATGAACAAATTTTGGGGGATATAATCCACGGCACGGTATTGTCGTTTTTTTCGCACTGACATCGATGGTCTGGAAGGAGAGGATTACGGTTCCGGTGATCGAACAATGGAGGAGGAAGGACATTATCATGATGGCTTCGGTGACTACCGAATCCCGGAGGAAGGAGACCATGATGACGGTTATGGTGACCGAACGGAGGAGGGAGCTATTGAAAAGTCCGGATCGAGCCAAACTTCGGTAATGAGACGAGGCCCGAAGAGAAGGTTGGGCAAGGATCAAAGGTTCACGATCACAGCACTCACGGACGATGGCCTACCGATTGAACCCAAGCGGACCGGGGACGCATTTTCTGCTCAGTGCGGAGCTATTGTCAGGGACAACATCCCGATCAGCATCAAGCAATGGAAAAAGCCTAAGGGCGACGACGTCCCTGAAGGTGATTATGTCACCGATAGGCAGAAAGATGATCTTTGGGCCGCGCTGAAGGAAAATTTCACTCTACCGCCAGAGGAGGATCCGAATAAGCCAGTTATAGAGCCACAGGTCAAGTCGTGTGCTCTTAAGAAGATGGCAGATCTATTCAGGAGGTGGAAGAATGAGTTGAAATCAAAGTTTGTCGACAAAGGGAAGACTCCATAATTCGTCGGCCGATTTGAGAAGATGAGAGATCACTCGCCCGCATTTGTGGCCTACAAGACATCGGATACGAGTAAGAAAATGTCATAGACAAACAAGAACAATGTGGCAAAGAAGCAGTATCACCATCACACGAGGTCAGGTGGCTACCTCAAAGGCCGTCCATTGTGGGACAAAGTTGCGAATGACCTGATTGCTAAAGGGGTCCAACCACAGACATGGAACTAGCCCGACCGTTCAAGGAATTGGTTCTTCGGGGTTGGGGGAACTTTGGACCCTGAAACAGGGAAGTGTCGTTGGACGGACGAGAACCTTGCAACACCCATCAACAAGCTTCAAAAGTGTATCCCCGTAGTGCAGGAAGGGACGTTCTTTCCCAACAGAGAGAAGGACGAGCTGACTAAGGCCCTAGGGAAGGAATGCTTAGCACCCTGGACAAACACGAGGCACACCAGGCTCCGTTCCGTGGAAGGTTGGGTTTCCTAGACGCACTTGGTTACATAAGCCGAGAGAGATAGAGGAAAGCGGAGTTGAGCGACATGAAGAAGATAATGGAAGACTACAAATTCTAGAGGAACTTCAAAGCCAGCGAGCTGCCGACCAACCATCTCAGCTGCACGAAACTACCCCAGAAGTTACCGTGTCATCTCGGCGGAGAAGCAGCGTGGCTTTCACGGAGCTCGTTCAGCCTGACTTCACGGCTCCTATCTAACCCGTGGATACTATCACAGAGTCTCAACCTTGCAATCTTTTGACGAAATGCGGGAACCTCACTTTCAAGGCCGCTATCGGCTTTGTTACACCTCCTGAACCCAACGGAACTTTTCAATGCCTTCCGATTCCACGTGGCTTTGCTATTGTGATGGTGGATGAAGTAAAGGAGGGATTTGAGGAGCTCGAGCTTGACCACGCTACAGGTGAAGGGGAGAATAAACTGGTTCATACTGTGAGGGGTACATGTCTATGGCCGAAGGAGTACATGAAGCTTCCAGACTGGACGCCTCCTCCTCCTCCTCCTCTGGCGAGTGATCAGGGCACTCCTCATCCTCCTCAGGTGAGTGATCAGGGCACTCCGGCTCCTCCGACGCGTGAGGGCACTCCGCTTCCTTCTTCGGCTCCTCCTCCGACGCGTGAGGGCACTCCGCCTCCTTCTTCAACTCCTCCTCCGGCGTGTCGGAGCAGTCCGCCTCTATCTTCGGCTCCTCCTCCGGCGTGTCAGAGCACTCCGCCTCCTTCTTCAGCTCGTCCTCCAGCGCGTCGGAGCAGTCCTCCTCCTTCTGCTCCTTCTCAGGCGCGTCATAGAAGTCCTCCTCCTTTGGCTGCTCCTCAGGAGCGTCGGAGAAGTCCTCCTCCTTCGGCTCCTCCTCAGGCGCGTCGGAGCAGTCCGTCTCCTCCGCAATGGCGGAAGACAGATGTTGCCACCGCTCCGCCAAAAATAACACAAGTAAGAAAGATGCCGCCTCCTCCTCCTTCTCTCAAGCGGAAGACAGACTCCGCAGTCGCTCTGGCGGCTAGCAGTGATGCAATGTTAGCAAAACGAAGACGTGGTAAAACAATTCCCCAGCTCGGCCAACAGAAGAAGCAATCATGCCCCCCGCTCAAGGTGTCTAGCGGTACGTTAAGGAAGCAGAACTCGGTCGTACGTCTCTCATGGTGAAAGTCAAGGAAGAGAATTTCTTCACAACAAAATATATGTGGATTGACTTTCCAGAATTATGGCAGTTATTCAATCAAGACGCACTCGTCAAATCTATCGTCAGTTGCTATTATCTGTAAGTGATTTCTTTCTGTAATTCAAGTCCCTAGCTCATCTGGTCGTTCAGTTGCCTCTGGTTGTCCTCACTATATTCTTTTGTGTGTGGTGTTATGCAGAATGAAGATGTTTGAAATAAAAAAATATGGAGCATATGGCATTGGCTTCATTGACCCAAATTGCATTTATGACAAGGCAGTACTAGAATTCCCAAAAGATATAGAGGATCACTTGTTCCTGTTTTTGTAGATACTAAGTCACAATAAAAAAATATTATTTCCTTGGAGATACAGATGACCACTTGCTCCCTTTCGGGTGAGTGTTACTGTCTTGTACTATAAATTCTATTTTGCTTACCCGGTCAATGTGAAGTTTACGTATAGTGCTTCATGAGTTGCATGCATGCATGCCCGCTTATACAACAAAGATTCCACTGGATCCATCTAATCATTACGGATGACGAGGGTACCATTCACGTATTGGACTCACTAAGAAAAGACGAGGACGGGTACATGTCCCTGAAGTTCATGCTCGACCGGTAATTTCAATCATTATCACACTATGTCAGCCTCTTTAGTTCATTTCCTGATATCAATTAATCAATGACTCATTTTATTCTTTTTCTTTGCCGGGCAGGGTTGGAGCCGGTTCTGTCAAGAATGTTCGCGGTAAATGAAAACCAAAGCTGCCATGGACAACATCCAGGGTAATTAAGTAGTACTAGATACGTCCGCGCATCTCTTTAGTTCTAGTTTCAGTACCATTATAATGCTTGATTATTATCTGACTGAATTCTATTCTCGTAAAGCATTGCATGCGGCAGCAATCGGGGAATAATCTATGTGCATACTATGTTTGCGAGAACATTCGTTTTATATTGAACGACGGATCAAAAATCCAGGAACTCGTGAGGTACGTAAACATTATTCACATTTTTTATATCATGGTCTAATATATATACGCACGTATAAATAATCATATTGGTCTCCTTCTTTAAAAGATACTAGAGAAGTGGGAGGAAATTTTGGTATTTTTGCTGGAGCAGATCATAGATTCCAAAGGAGAATACCACTTCACCTATTAATGCATTCATGTAAATGATCCGCAAGTTGTAGGAGAAATTGTATATACCAAATTGTATGATATATATAATATGCACATGCATATATAGGGTCCCGCTCGAAATTCAATGATATATGATTGGTCCTACGAGATATCCTATGATATATGCATAACATGTATAGTATGTACTAGCGTAAGATATGTTCTAAATGAAAAAAATTAAATGGAAAACAAAAAATGAAAAGCAAAAATAAACAATAAACCCCAAAACCACAAAACGCCAAAACCCAAAATCACCAAAACCTGTCGTCCTGGTTGGTGTGGGAATAAAGATACCGGCCACGCCACGCACGCAACCAGCCACGTGGAAATGTATTCGTCCCGGTCCGTAGCAAACTGGGACTAGGGGGGGGGTCTTTAGTCCCAAGTTAATAGTCCTGGTTTAACTATGTCAAGGATTGAATTAATCCCGTATAATAATCCATTTGTCCTTTGGTATGTTATTTGCCCGAGATTTGATCGTCGGTATCTTTATACCTAGTTCAATCTCGTTACCAGCAAGTCTCTTTACTCGTTCCGTAATACAAGATCTTGTAACTAACTCGTTAGTCACATTTCTTGCAAGGCTTGTTGTGATGTTGTATTACCGAGTGGGCCCCGAGATACCTCTCCGTCATACGGAGTGACAAATCATAGTCTCGATTTATGCCAATCCAACAAACACCTTCGGAGATACCTGTAGAGCACCTTTATAGTCACCTAGTAACATTGTGAAGTTTGATACGCACAAGGCATTCCTTAGGTGTCCGAGAGTTGCATGATCTCATGGTGATAGTAACACATACATTCAAGTATAATTCGACACAAGTATAATAGAATCATAACAAGTATAATTCGACACAAGTATAATAAGAATCATAGCAAGTTTCCTATTTCCTGTGAATCAAAAGAAGCCCCTAAACTATGACATGTTTCGCACGATGACCAGTATGCAACTACAAGGAAAATTCTTAAGCAATTTTCCTATCATATTCCTATTCTCCTATTCCTATTCCTATGCACTTTTCCTAATCCTCCTATTGCTATGCAATTTTATATTCCTAAGCAATTTTCCTATGAATTACAGAAAAACCCCATTCCTATATGAATCAAGGAAAAAGCCCCAATTTTCCTATGCATTTTTCCTATGAATCAAGAAAACTATGACATGTTCTCCACATTCTCAATCCTCCTATTCCTATGCAATTTTTCTATCCTATGAATCAAAGAAAAGCCCCAACTAAACTATGACAAGTTTCGTATTACCTTGCCCTCTGAAAGACCCAGACACGTTGCTTGAAACAAGGTTGGACGACGGCAACATCGCGACCATCGGCCGTGTACTCGAGATCGAGGCCCATGAACATGTGTTTCTCCTCTTGAAGCCATTTCTCGAACATGGAAAAACTTCACTTTGGCGTTGTCGTTCGTGTAGACGACATCGAGATTGGTCGTGCCATGTGCGAGCATCTTCCCGTAGCGAGTGCTTGGATTCATGGTGGTGGATGGGGAAGGAGAGAGGAGAGGGAGACGATCGAACGGAAATGGAGGCGTTGGTCTCGTTTACTGAAGCGTCGCGGTTACTGTATCGTATGGTCTTGCGCGGAACAACTTTTAAGGCACGAAAATCGAACGGTTTGGACCTTTAATCCCGGTTTGAGCCACGAGCCGGGAAAGGTGTGGTGGAAGCAGTTCGCCCGGCGCGAGACCATTTAGTCCCGGTTCGTGGCTCAAACCGGGACTACAGGTCCCATTTGAACCGGGAATGATGTCTGCCGATGCCCGGCCGTCGTCCTAGCCTTCCGAACCGGGACTGATGCTTCCATTAGTCCCGGTTCGTAAAACGCCAGGGACTAATGCTCTGATCTGACCAGGATTAAAGCCCTGTTTTTACTGGTGCATGTTCATGAATATACATTTGATAAACACTGGTTGTCCTCAAAGAAGGGCAACATGCCTTTGCAACAGCACAACTTGTTTACACTCATCATTATTTAGACACCAACCATCAATAAAATTTCACAAATCATTAATCAAGAATTGGCCTGCGCGCAACCAAACAGGCCAGCATATCGAACTACTGCCTCGCTGGCTACTGCAAAACTGTATATATATTGGTTGCAGGTGTAGAAAGCTCACACACGAAGCGCATCTCTTCCTTCGTTTAGTCCTACCTTCCTCTCCTCTCCTTCTACAAAGTTAAGTTAAGATGGCAGGCACACTGGACGATGCCAAGATCACTGAATACTTCAGGAACAAGATCGTGCTAATCACTGGGGCCACTGGCTTTCTTGGCAAGAGTAAGTATGATGATATATACATATCGTGTTAAGTATGATGACATATACATATCGTGTTAAGTATGATGAACTATACAGTGCATTTTGCTCATTTGATACTTGTTCTGGTGGGACGCAGTACTAGTAGAGAAAATTCTGAGGGTACAGCCGGACGTGAAGAGGATATACCTGCCATTGCGGGCTGCGGACTCAGCGGCTGCAAAGCAGCGGGTGGAGAGTGAGGTGCGTGCCTGGTGCCGATGCCCATCCTGGTTCGTGGTTCACCATCATCATCATCATCTCGCCCTCAGCTCACACCTATCTCTCAATTATTTCTTCCATTATTCTTGTCATAATCCCTCGCCTAGAAAGTATTTAATCATGCAAACCAGTGCAAATATCATGGTCATAAGTAATTAGTGAGATGATGCCACATGGGACACATGGAAGTTGTTTCAAGACAGAGAAAACACCACGCTCCCCCCACTGTAAATTACTGATTCTTTTCTACATAGTTCAGTGCACATATATTGGAGCATCCATTAATTGGTGCGGCAGGCTGAAATTGCATCCGCGAGACAGAAAAAGAAACCACACAAGTTCGGTCCACTTATTTTCCTAAAGATATATATGCAGGAACACATTTTAAGCTTTAGGCTCCGAACCACTTCCAAACACTTTTTGGCAAACGATATATATGCAGTTTTTATATGGTAATTATACTTAGTGAACGTTCGCTGTAAGGGGGGGATTCAAGCGAACAATTTCTGCTACCAGTTTCAATTGTAAAACAAGATCAAAGAAGGCCATTTTTATGTGAATATTGCCTCCTCGGTTTAACTACCATGTCTTAAAAAGAAAATTCCACCTCTCTCCACTTCGTCCCAACTAAAACTGGTATGGAATTGTTCGCATGTGCCAGCTCGCCTAACGAATGTTCGTCACATCGGAGGGTCCTTCTTATAAATAATCTATCCTTTAATTATTTGTAGTTTGTAGTAGTTATACGTAGGATCTAGAACTAATACTATTTATGGCATTCCAACAGCATGCCGCAAATTAGACACACTAATCGACCACGGAACATGTCCATGGACTCGGAATTATTTTCCCCTCTATTTATTTACACCTCCGTCGTGGCTCTTGTGCTGATTCGGGCATCAGTTCAGAGAAGGAAGAAGACGTGGGAGAGGTAGCTTTCCGCCAAAACAACACACTTCCATGTAAGGCTTACAGCAAACATATACGCTTGTACATTCCACCCAATACACACGCATGTACACACTGCGGCCTTCTGCCAAATAAGCTATGCTGCATCGGCTTGTCGCCAAACATCAACGGAAGAGATAGCAGCAATATGCAGTGTAGTATAGAGGTGGTTTTTGATTGGTCATGCGGACCTCTGGGTTCCCACGCGCAAACCTTCTCTATATAGCCCCCCAGCTTTGATAAAAATACACGGGAAATTTTTCTGATGGAAGTTAGATAAAGCAAATATAGTTTTCTGGCCCCTCCAAACATTCTTATTTTCTGTTTAGCGCACCCAAAACATCTTGTCTAGCTCCGCCGCTGACATTAATAACTCCCGGGTTCAGTCGACCACACCTGATCAAAAAGTACCGACCATGTGGTTTGTTTAGAGTTGCATATACAGATCATTTCTTGATGTTATGATCTGAGTTTAATAAAACCTTCTTTATACAAAAATGTACATATCATTTTTCCTGCCCTGTAGATGCAGAACCAACTTATAGCTTTTCAGGAAAGTTGGCGAGACATCATGTGGTGTAGTGCTGCTGCATCATTTTTTTGTTACAAACAAAACAATCTTAGCCGTACACTGAAAGATTATATTTTTGTAACCAAACAATGACATGCAAGAGACACGTACTTTAATTCAATTGCACTGCAAACTCAACCGTGTTAGTTAAACATGATATGATGTTTTGGGGTTAGTTATGTAAACCTAGATGGGTTTTTGTGTGAGATAGGTTGAGAGGACAATGCTCGACACGAATATGGTGCGGCATACACATCATATAAAAAATCATAAAATATTTCCTAATTACAAGGGATTAGATCACTTCCTAAGTTCCTAATTAATTCTTGTCAGACATGTATTCTATCAGCCTATATAGACGTGGAACATAGGTTGAGAGGACAATGCTCGACACCAATATGTTGCATCAAGGACCATATATTTATCCCCACAAAAAACGTAAAATGTACTCACTTCGTTTCTAAGTATAAGTTTTTTTAGAGGTTTAATAGAAGACCATATACGAATGTATATAGACATATTTTAAAATATAGAATCATCCATTTTGCTTCGTATGTGGTGAGATATTTAAAAGACTTATATTTAGAAATGGAGGGAGTATATTTTATCAAGTTAACCTGGAACTCTGCATGCAGGTGTTCGGGAAGGAACTGTTTGGGCTGCTGCGAGAGTTCCACGGCGCTGGGTTCGACGCCTTCGTCAAAGAGAAGGTGGTGGCGCTGGCCGGAGATGTCACGTGCGAGGGGTTTGGTGTCTGCGCCGAGACACTACAGGAGCTCCGACTGAATGACGAGCTCAACGTGATTATCAATGGCGCCGCCACAACTAACTTCTACGAAAGGTATCATCAACACGACGTAACTGCATATGTGCACCGGCTTTTTCTTCAGAGCTGTGATTGCTTAGGTACGACGTGGCCCTGGACGTGAACGTGTTGGCGGTGAAGCACATGTGCGACTTCGCTCGGACGTGCCACAACCTTGAGGTGCTCGTACACGTCTCCACGGCGTACGTGGCCGGCGAGAAGCAGGGGCTGGTGCTAGAGAGGCCCTTCAGGGACGGCGAGACACTAAGGGATGGCACCCACCTAGACGTCGACGCCGAGCTAAGGCTGCCCAGGGATATCGAGAATCAGATGGAGGCCGACAATTGCATGGATCCATCACCCAAGGCCCGAAGGATGGCCATGAAGGACCTCGGCCTCACAAGGTTAGGAATCTTCACCAAAAAGTCAGAGCTTCTTCGGTGTTGAAGCTGAAACTGAATTTCAGAGTTGGACCTAATGGGGTCCAATCTACCCGAATTGGGAAAACATACTTAACAAACAAAAAAGAAACTTTTTTGTAACAAACGAGGCATAGTGTAATACTCATGTGAAAAGTTCTGTGGAGGAATGACTCTAGCGATATTGTTTGGCCAATAACAATTGCAAGTCCAAAAGTTTGATAGCTGATCTAAAATATTTATTTTTGGTCCAGAGTACCACTATAGTCATCCCTTAATGAATTTTTTTATGCGAGTGCTATACAAAGTCATGTTTGTAAAACGAAAATCATTTTTTTTTTTACCTTTTTATTATTTCTAAGAAAAATTAATTTGGATGCAATGGGACATGAGAACGATTGGCCATTACATTTTTTTTAGTTGTCTTTATTTTTCCTGTTCTAAAAGGGCACGGCAGTTTGGGTGGCCCAACACGTATGTATTCACCAAGTCCATGGGGGAGATGATGTTGGGCCAGATGATGCGAGGGGGCAATGTGCCATTTGTTATTGTCCGACCCAGCATCATCACCAGCATCCACAACGACCCACTGCCGGGGTGGATAGAAGGTCCCAGGTCCGTTCAATTGCAAACACAAGTTTCAAATGTTTGAGCTCCAAAACACCAATTTGTTCAAAGACTTAAATTTGAAATTAAAAAATGCAGGACGATTGACGCCATCCTGATTGGATACGCGAAGCAGAACCTACCATGCTTTCTCGCTGACCTCAACCTCACCATGGACGTGGTAAGAGTTTTAAAAAATACGACTTAACAAATTCGGTCATCTAAATGTCTGCGGATACACCTTGGCATGTGCGTGGATAGAGACCGATCATCCTTTAAAATTTATCTTTCGTAATCATATATCTTATTAATAAGTCTTCAAATCTATAAAGTTACATGCAACATAGAACTAATCTAAATCTGTACCGCCACTTGTTCGCCTCCAAGTCCTTGTTCCCATCTGTCTCGTTAACTCTTGTCGTACAATGTTTGGTCCAAGTTATATAACAAGTGAAACCCTCGTTTTGTGTTGCTGGAAAATGCGCCTAAGATTCCGTGTGTACAAGTTACTCCAATATTTATTTAACAGTTGCAGCAAGATTATAACAAGTGAAACCCTCGTTTTGTGTTCCATGAGATTAGACTTTTTTTAGTCGTACGGACTAAAGAAAAAAAGATTCTTCAGGAGAGTCTTTTTTTAGTCCTTTAAAAAAAGTCCCTTCTGTTTGGTCTTTGTAACCAAACAGGGCATAATTAAATATGCATCTAAGTTGATGAAATGTGCAATGGAATAGATGCCGGGCGACATGGTGGTGAATGCAATCATGGCGGCAACGGTTGCGCATGCTTCCTCCTTGCGATTGTTGGAGTCAGAAAAACCACAGCAGCAACTTCTCTCATTCCCGGTGGCACCTTCCAGGTTGTACCACGTGACCTCGTCGCTCCGGCACCCGGCGCCGTATGCAGTGCTGTATAAAACGGGGATCCAATATTTTGAAAAACACCCGCGGGTGGGTCCGAACGGCTGCCCCGTACGCACGCGCAAGGTTCGATTCCTTGGCAGTATCAGGGCGTTCCACCTCTTCATGCTGCTCAAGTACCGCCTCCCTCTAGAATTCCTCCGCCTGCTTTCACTCCTTTGTTGCGGGCACTTCGGGCTTGCAGCCCTCTACCACGACCTTTCCCGCAATTACAGGTCTAGTCTAAAATATAAATTCTTTACCGTTTTCTCAATCTGATGTTTAACCGTTGGCTACTCAACATGCATCATCTAGGTTCGTGATGCAGTTGGTGGACATGTATGGGCCCTTTTCGCTCTTCAAGGGCTTCTTCGAGGACGTCAACCTCAACAGGCTCAGGCTCTCTATGACCGACGATCACAACGGTGCCAGCAGGCTCTTCAATTTTGACCCCAAGACAGTTGAATGGGAGGACTACTTCTACAGGGTCCACATCCCTGGGGTCATGAAGTATATCCTCAAATGATGGTCCATTTGCAACGATCTGATTCCGTATGCTCTGAAACAATGAAAGAAAGTACAATGGATGATGATACCTTGTGCATCCCTACGTACGCTGTCTAGTGTAACCACCTTGGTTCCTTCGGTTTTAATTTAACCAGGTTCTATAAAAAAGATTAAGTTAACCAGGGACTATCAGTATAATAAAGATGAACTTACTTGCACTATGATCGGGATCTCTGAAATCACAAGGCTCCTTTGAAATATATTTTAAATTCATTTGTACTTTTCAAGGTATTAGAAATACTAGTCGTTAACCAGTGCATTTGCACGGCTACGTGTATAACGGATTGTAGTTTCATCATTTTATATTTCACATGACATGTTAAAAAACAATTTTTAAATTTTTATAGTTGAAATCAGAATTTTTTTTTTTTAAATTATGTAGTCCCGGTTGGTAACAAGGTCCTCCAGCCCCAGCAACCACGTGGACGGCCTTTAGTCCCGGTTCGTAACACAACCGGGACTAAAAGTTTTGACATTTTGTCACGATTGTTGTGTCGAGGTTGAAGAACCGGGACTAAAGACCCTTTGTAATTGGGACTAAAGGCCAGTTCTCCACTAGTGTTGCCACCCTGGAGGGTGGAAAAATGAACGATGGTGCCAAACTTGCATCTCACCTGATTTGCCAGGGCCAATCCCGACGAGAAATCCCAATGTAGCATCCCGTCCATCGTGATTAGCAGGGTAGTTCGCCATGGATTTGGGTGGATAGCAGGTTGAGAGGAAAGGAGGGAGAGAGGGAGAGACCCATCTTAGGAGTCCTCATAATGACTCCATCATGACCATCAATATTATGTCAATTTAGATTAAACGATTTGCACATAATATGATGAGATCACATCTCTTGTGGATACACTAGTAGAAAAAGGCTCATTTGTCCCTGTTCCGGAGGCCCATTAGCCCCGGTTCCAGAACCAGGCTTAAAGGGTCGGGACTAAAGGCCCAAACCTTTAGCCTTTGTTGGCTTACGAACTGGGTCTAAAGGAGCTTCACGTGGCCGCTGTGGGGAGCCCAGGCAGAAGGAACTTTAGACCCGGTTGGTCACACCAGCCGGGACCAAATGACATCCACGCGTCAGCATCTGGCTGTAGCTGGGGCATTTGTTTTTTTTTGAATGGGGGAGGGGGGTTGGGGTGTTTTGGAGGGTTAATTTAGTGGTTTCATATTATGTTAGCTAGCTAATAAAGAGAAGTGTCCTCTCTTTCTTCGTGCTTGGTCGATGCTAGGTACTATACATATCAAAAGAACTTGACATTAGCTAATAAGAAAATGAAGGAAACCATTTACAATGCCTAACATCTTTTACAATTCCTAACATCATCTACCTAAGATCCAATCACAAATAACACACATAGTATTCTTCGTCTTTAGATATGACATGGTCAAGAAAGAATCCCGCCAATTCCGCTTGAATTGCTCGTATGCGATCATGTGTTAGGAGTTTATCCCGCATCTGCCAGATCTAATTTAAAGAAGGGGGTCAATACATGCATATATATGAATAAAACTCAACACAATTGATGGTAATATATAAAATAAAATTGTGAATATTATTTACGTACTTCATATTGTTTCTTAGATAACCCCCCCCCTCCCCCCCCCCCCCGCTCACAGGTCGAGAGGCGAATAAGCTCGCATACGTAGTATGCACATAATTCAGTCCCATTGTCCTGGTACAACCACTTTACGAGAATAGAGTTTAGTCAGACTGATAAGCAAGCATGATAATGATATGTTGATGAAAATTTGAATCAATTAGATATGCGCGGAACTAGCTAATACTACTTACTTTGGGGTGCGTAAATTGTAACTCTTTGTTTAGACCGAGAGTCTTTTTGGTGAACTTCTTTCAAACCCTGCCAGGCAAAGAAAATGATTACTTGATATCATGAAATTAACAACAGTTGCATACCGATATGGTCCCGGTATTGACTGGACTTACTTCTTGAGCATTGCAGTCATGTCCGCATAATACTCAGGATCTTTACGTCTGGAGTCTAAGACAGTTACTTTTGCCCCGTCAAGCTTAATGGATAGCAGAATACGGTGACAACTGCGCACGCATATATAACTCATCAATTATGTTACTTAACCTCAAGTAAGCGAAACCAGTATATAGAGAAGACAACAACACTCAGTTGAAGTTGTAAGGAAAGAGTATTTTTCTTTTGTTTTGATTTACAAGGAACAACTTTAGCAAGTTGTCATCGGTCTCTTTGGTTGAGCATCGTACCGACCATTCATTTACGGCATCTAGGCTAATGAACCCAACGTCGAAGACTCCTGCTTTTTTTAATTCGACGATCTTCAATCTGCATATAATATATATAGCGAGGATAATTATATATATACATGCAATGAACGAGTTGAGTTAGAGACTTAACTATAGAAGTAATACTTACAAACATTAGAAAGTCCCGAGTTGTTTGTCGAGGGTCAGTTGATTGTATAACTGAAATAACTCCACAAATTCAACACGCATCACTGGAGGTCCAATGAATTCGTGCTCTGATTTCTCTTCCATATAGATAGTGTCTTTCCCAGACTCCAGGCAGGTATTCATGTACCACTCATGCAATTTGTGCATCATCGGTGTTTGAGGAGGATGACCAGGTTTGACAAGAGACTTCCCATGCATGTATTTATATTTTTCTTCTGTTACCTCAGCCATTTGAAAAATTACATCATCCCCCAAGTAATCACCAGGGTACCGGACACCATCCCGGAGGATTAGCGACGATATCGCTAGACACCTTGAGCGGGGGGCATGATTGCTTCTCCTATTAGCCGAGCTGGGGAATTGTTTTCCCACATATTCGTTTTGCTAACCTTGCATCACTGCTAGCCACCGGTGCGGCGGTGTCTCTCTTCTGCTTGAGAGAAGGAGGAGGAGGACGACGATGAGTGCCCTGATCACTCACCGGAGGAGGAGGACGAGTGCCCCGATCACTCGCCGCAGGAGGACAACGAGTGCCCTGATCACTCGCCGAAGGAGGAGGAGGAGGAGGCGGAGTGCCCTGATCACTCGCCGGACGAGGAGGAGTCCAAGTGCCCTAATCACTCGCCCGAGGAGGAGGAGGAGGAGGCGGAGTGTCCTGACTCACCGGAGGCATCCAGCTTGGAAGCTTGATGTACTCCTTCTGCCATAGACATGTACTCCTCACAACATGAACCAGGTTATTCTCCCCTTCACCTATAGGGTGGTCAAGCTCGATCTCCTCAAAGCCCTCCATTACTTTATCCACCATCACAACAGCAAAGCCATATGGAATCGGAAGGCAGTGAAAAGTTCCGTTGGGTTGAGGAGGTGGAATAGAGCCGATAGCAGCCTTGAAAGTGAGGTTCCGACATTTCATCATAAGCTCGCAATGTTGAGCCTCCGTGATAGTATCCACCGGGTAGCTAGGAGCCACGAAGTCAGGATGAACGAGCTCCGTGGAAGCCATGCTGCTTCCGCATTGATATGGCGGGGTAGCTTCTGGGGTAGCTCGCTGGCTCTCAAGTTTCTCTAGCTTTTGTAGTCTTGCATTGATCTTCTGCATGTCACTCATCTCCGCTTTCCTCTTTCTCTCTCGGCTTCTGTAACCGCATGCGTCTGGAAACCCAACCTTCCACAGAACGGAGCCTGTTGTCCCTCGTGTTCCTCCAGGGTGCTCAGAATTCCCTAGGGCCTCAGTCAGCTGGTCCTTCTCTCTGTCGGTAATGAACATCCCTTCCCGCATTGCGGTGATACACTTCTGAAGCTTGTTGATGGGTATTGCAAATTGCTCGTTCGTCCAACAACACTTCCCCGTTTCAGGGTCCAAAGTTCCCCCAACCCTGAAACACCAAGTCCTTGAACGGTCTGGCCAGTTAAATGTCTGTGGTTCGACCCCTTTAGCAATCAGGTCATTCCTGCTTTGTCCCACAACGGACGGGCTTTGAGGTAGCCACCTGACCCCGTGTGATGGTGATGCTGCTTCTTTGCAACATTTTTCTTGTTTGTCTCTGACATTTTCTTACTCTTGTCCGATGTCTTGTAGGCCACAAATGCGGGCCAGTGATATCTCATCTTCTCAAATCGGCCGAAGAATTCTGGATTCTTCCCTTTATCGACAAACTTTGATTTCAACTCTTTCTTCCACCTCCTAAATAAATCTGTCATCTTATTAAGAGCAAACGCCTTGACCAGTGGCTCTATAACAGGCTTATTCGGATCCTCCTCTCGCGGTAGGGTGAAATTTGCCTTCAGCGCAGTCCAAAGATCATATTTCTAACTATCAGTGACATAAGCACCTTCAGGGACGTCGTCACCCTTAGGCTTATTCCATTGCTTCATGCTGATCGGGATGTTGTCCCTAACAATAGCTCCGCACTGAGCATAAAATGCGTCCTTGGTCCGCTTGGGTAGAATCGGTAGACCATCGTCCGCGAGTGCTGTGATGGTGAACTTTTCATCCTTGCGCAACCTTCTCTTCGGGCCTCGTCTCGTAACTAAAGTTTGGCTCGATCCGGACTTTGCAATAGCTCCCTCCTTTGTTCGGTCACCGGAGCCATCATCATGGTCTCCTTCTTCCCCCACCATTCGGTCACTGGAGCCATCATGATCATGTCGCGGATTATCCTCTCCTTTCATACCATCGGTGTCCTTGAGATAGAAAGAGATCTCAGCTTCGTCGTGAATTATCTCACCCAACAACTGTTCTTCTTCCAAGTTTCTTGCATCCATAGTTTCTGCAAATAATAGGTGAAATCTAAGACTTTTGACGAGATCTTCGCAATCCGATCCTGGGGTTCGCTGAGTATCCATAATTTATGTTTGTTCCATGCTCTTTTGGGTGACATTGGTATATGTTTTGGTACACTTTTATACCTTTTTACACATATTTGGACTAAAGGGGTGAGACGAACGGTTTCCACCACACCTTAGTCCCGGGTTCAGCCACCAACCGGGACTCAAGGGGGATACGAACGGTTGTCGGCCTATTGGTCCCGGTTCATGTCTGGAACCGGGACCGAAGGGGTGACACGAACCAGTACCAATGGCCCACGATGCCCGGCCGGCGCCCTGGCGTTACGAACCGGGACCGATACCCCCCATGGGTCCCGGTTCGTCAGTGAACCGGGACTACTGGGATTTTAGACCCTGGACCAAAGCCCTCTTTTCTACTAATGATCGGACGTCGGGGTTCCCCGAACTGTCGGGTCACCAGGGGAACCAAAAACAATGAACAATCACATAGAAAACTAACATGCATAGGAGATGTATGCTATTTTTTGTGATATCCCCAGAAGCGAACACTGGGGTTCGGCGAACGATCAACTCGTGGCGGGAACCAAAACGATGAGTAATAACACTGACAACATGTCAGAATAATCCAATTTTGCGAATTTTGATGACCCCACGTAAGCGCACCCTTGGGATCCTTGATATTTCGAATCGCCCTAAGACTCAAAATTATGATAATAGCCCAGAAAAATGGTCAAAATAGGCGAAATCTGCGAATTTTTGCGAGGTCCTCCTAAAAGGACTAGGGGTTCCCCAAACTTTCCGATCGCTGACGGACCCAAAAACGATGAGTAATAAAACAAAAACCTGAAAATAATAGGTGAAATTTGCGTCTTTTGGCGAGATCTCCGTAATAGGATAACCGGGTTCACTGAGTGTTAAAATCATGGCAGGAGCCCGCAACAAAGAGTAATAGCGTAGAAAACGGGTCGGACTAAGCCAAAGCTCTGAGTTTTGACAACCTCCATGTAAGCACACCCTTGAGTTCCCAGGAATTTTGAATCACTGCACGACTCAAAAACAGTGAATAATACCATAGAAAACTCGACAAAATAGACAAAATCTACTATTTTTGACGAGGTCCCCATAAGCGGACGTCGGCGTTCCCCAAACTTTCGGATCGGCGGGGGACCCAAAAACAATGAGAAATAACGTAGAAAATTAGCATGCATAGGAGTTGTATGCTTTTTTGAAGTCTCGAGAAGCGAACCCTGGTGTTCGCCGAACTTTCAAATCATAGAGGGAACCTGTAATGATGAGTCATATAACTGAAAATGGGTCAGAATAAACCAAATTTTGCGAGCTCCCCAAACTTTCGGGATTGCCGGGGGACCCAAAAAGATGAGTAATAACACCAAAAGCTTGCAATAATAGTCGAAATCTGCGACTTTTCACGAGAGCTCCATAATCGGATACCGGGGTTCGCCGAATGTTAAAATCATGGTAGGACCCCGCAACAATGAGTAATAGCGTAGAAAACGGGTCAGAATAAGACAAATCTCTACGTTTTGACAACCTCCATATAAGCACACCCCTGAGTTCCCAGGAATTTTGAATCAGTGCGCGAGTAATACATTAAAAAGATCGTCGAAATAGGCGAAACCTACTATTTGTGGCGAGGTCTCCGTAAGCGGACGTCGGGGTTCCCCGAACTTTCGGATCCCTTGGGGACCCAAAAAACAATGAACTATAACATATAAAAATAACACGCACAAGAGGTGCATGCATTTTTTATGTCCCCACAATCAAATGGTGTTCCCGGAACGTTCAAATCATGGCAGGAACCTGAAATGATGAGTAATTGGATAGAAAATGGGTCAGAATAAACCAAATTTTGCGTGGTCCCCGTAGACGGACTACGGGCTTCCCAAACTTTAGGATCATCGGGGGACCCAAAAATGATGAGTTATAACAAAAAAAAAACTGGCAATAATAGGTGAAATATATGACTTTTGGTGAGATCTCTCTAATCTGATACCGGGGTTCGTCGAGTGTTAAAATCAAGGCAGGACCTCGCAACAATGAGTAATGGCGTAGAGAACGCGTCAGACTAAGCCAAATCTCTCAGTTTTGACAACCTCCATGTAAGCACACCCTTGAGTTCCCAGGAATTTTGAATCACCTTCCGACCCAAAAACAATGAACAATAGCATAGAAAACTAACATGCATAGGAGATGTATACTATTTTTTGTGATGTCCCCAGAAGCGAACGCTGGGGGTACGTCGAACGATCAAATCATGGTGGGAACCCGAAACGATGAATAATAACACTAAAAACAGGTCAGAATAACCCAAATTTGTGAATTTTGACGACCCTCACGTAAGCGCACCCTTGGGTTCCTTGGTATTTCGAATCGCCGCGCGGCGCAAAAACTATGAGTAATAGCACAGAAAATGGTCAAAGTAGGCGAAATCTGCGATTTTTTGCGAGATCCGCGTAAACGGATTATGGGGTGTCCTAAACTTTTGGATCATCGGGGGACCCAAAAACGATAAGTAATAACATAAAAAATTTGGCAATAATAGGTGAAATCTGTAATTTTTTAGGATATCTCCGTAATAGGATACCGGGGTTCGCCGAGTGTTAAAATCATGGCAGGACCCAGCAACAATGAGTAATAGCATAGAAAACGGGTTAGACTAAGCAAAATCTCTGAGTTTTGATAACCTCCATGTAAGCACATCCTTGAGTTCCTAATCAGTGGAAAAAATAGCGTGCTACATGATTTAGCACCATCCTTCTCCAAATTCTATACAGGTTATAGTGTGCTATTTTTGAAATAGCGTTTTGCATGAAATTTTCAAGCATATCACAAAATTTAAGGCTTCCATAATTTGCAAGGAAAGGGAACACTCCAAATTAAATCAGCATACTGTTAAACGTAGCTTATCTGTTCCTTGAACATGAGATATAAACCTGTATCATGGTAGTTTAAATCCTTCGGTTGTTAGAGATAGAACCGTATGCCTATTTATCTCTTATTCTCCCTATCTTGTACTCCAAGTTATGTATGCCTCTGAGGGAGTTGTCCCTTCCATTACATCTAGCTGCCGCACATAAGCCTCCACCATCCGATCCTTTGCCATGACCTCCTCCAGCTCCACCTTTGCTGCCCTCTCCGGCCAAATCACCGAGAAGCTAACACGCAGCAATTATATCCTATGGCGCACACAAATCACACCGCAGATTAGAGGATCTGGCTTCTTCGGCTACGCTGATGGCTCCATGCCAGAACTAGCCAAGGTCGTCATCACCAAGGACAAAGATGGGAAGCCGGAAACTACCCCAAATCCTCTTCATCCGATCTGGATTAGGGAAGATCAACAGGTACTTGGATACCTTCTGAATAACCTGTCAAAAGAGGTGCTCGTGCAGGTGACTTCGATCGCTCATGCCAACGAGCTCTGGGCAGCGCTTGTGAACATGTTCTCCTCGCACTCGCTGTCCCGCGTCAACAACATCCGCATTGCATTAGAAAATGCGCAGAAGGGGAACCAGACCGTGGCGACCTACTTCGCCCAGATGCGGTCTCTCGCTGATGAACTTGCTGCAGCAGGCAAGCCAATTCCAGATGAAGAACTGGTCTCCTATATCCTTGCCAGGCTTGATATGGAATATCAGCCACTGGTGTCGGCACTTGATGCTCGCACCACCATGGTCTTCCTTGATGATCTGTTTGCTCAGATGAGTAACTTTGATCAAAGGGTGGCCCTCTTCCAGCGAGTAAACTCCAGCGGCGGCTTCAAGTCCTCCGCAAACGTGGCCGCTCGCAGTCGCGGTGGTGGCTTTCATCATCGCGCACCACCTCGCAATCAAGGGAAGAACACCGGCGGCGGCGGGAACAACACCAACAACTCCTCCAGCGGCCAGAACGGTGGCAATAGCGGGCGATCTTCCTACAAGAACAACAAAGATCGCCGCCCCTCCAACTCCAACAAATCCCGTTCCGATGCCATCAAGTGTCAAATCTGTGGCAAACTTGGCCACTCCGCCAAGGATTGTTGGTACAGATTTGATGAGGATGACACCTCCTCCCAAGATGAAAAGGTGGCCGGAGCAGCTGATGGATCCTATGGAGTGGACACAAACTGGTATGTTGATAGTGCAGCTACGAACCACATCACTAGTGAGCTTGAAAAAGTAACCATAAGGGAAAAATACCGTGGCCAAGATCAGATTCACACTGCTAGTGGAGAAGGTATGAAACTCCATCATGTTGGTCCCTCAATTATTAAAACCCCTCATCGCAAAATCCATCTCAGAAAGATATTGCATGTTCCTAGTGCCTCTAAAAGTCTCCTTTCTGTTCATCGCATTGCCATTGACAATCATGTTTTCCTAGAGTTTCACCCCTTCTTTTTTTGATCAAGGATCAGGTCACGGGGAAGGTGCTCTATCGAGGTAGATATGTTCAAGGGCTCTACCCCTTGATTCCGGAGATTAGGCGTTTCAACAAACAAGTGTTTAGTGCCACCAAATTATCTTCATCAAGGTGGCATGATCGATTAGGACATGCAGCTTTTTCTTTAGTTGAGCGAGTGCTTAGGAAAAATAAGCTCCCATATGTTGGAGAGCGAGATACTGAAATTATTCGTGATTCTTGTCAAAGAACAAAACGTCATCAGTTACCTTATCTAATATCTAATAGTGTTTCTACAAAACCATTGCAACTGATCTTTTCTGATGTGTGGGGACCTGCTCCCTCCTCGGTTGGTAGACACACATACTATGTTAGTTTCATCGATGACTATAGCAAGTATTCTTGGATCTATCTTCTCAAGAAGAGATCAGATGTGTTTCACGTATTCCTTAATTTCCAAGCACTCGTTCAACGCAAATTTTATAGCAAAATTCTTGCTGTTCAATCTGACTAGGGAGGGGAGTATGAAAATTTAAACTCCTTCCAAGAGATTGGTGTCTCACACCATGTCTCCTGTCCACATGCCCATCAACAAAATGGGTCAGCTGAACGAAAACATCGCCACATTCTTGATGTTGGCCTATCTCTTCTTGCGGGTGCGTCTATGCCCCTCAAATTTTGGGATGAGGCTTTCCTCACGACAGTCCACATCATAAACATGTTACCTAGCCGTGTCATCAATTATGAAACTCCCATGGAAAGACTTCTTCAAACCAAACCCAACAACACATCTCTTCGTGTCTTTGGTTGTGCATGCTGGCCAAACCTTAGACCCTATAATAATCGCAAACTTATGTTTCGATCCACACAATGTGTGTTAATTGGGTATAGCCCTCTCCACAAATGGGTCAAATGTCTAGATATCACCACTGGTAGGGTTTACATCTCTCGCGATGTTATCTTTGATGAAACTAAGTTCCCATTTGCCACACTCCATCCCAATGCCGGTGACCTCCTTCGCCAAGAAATACTACTCCTACCACCTAGTCTCATTCATGGGGAAAATAATTGTGTTGATCAACCATGGACTAACCCCTCTTACCACGTGCATGAGTCGTGTTCTGATGCAGGTACAATCGGTGTTGAAAACGGCGTTGAAAATGATGCTCAAAACGGTGCTCAAATCACACCAACATCGCAGTATTTCATGTGCCCCCTGATAGGGAGCAGATCCTCCTCGGGATTGCAGCTGCAGCAGGTGGACAAAAGATCCGCCCCGGAATCAGCGCCTGCCGAGGAGCCAGAAACCGCGTCGCCAGCCCCTGCGCATGCACGAGAAACCGTGTCGCCAGCCCCTGCGCATGCACGACGCGGCGGCCCGGACTCTGCAACTGACACGCGGCCTCCTCCAAGTCGCTGGCTAACTGCTGGTGGGACGCAGACGTACGCGCGTCGCCAACTGTCGTCATCAGGCGGACCGACCGGCCCTAACGACGTAACCGGCGAATCTGCCTCGGCCGACGCTCCCACCAACTGCCGCCACGTCCGAGGATCCTCTCCGGCTGGAATAACAAATCCTATTCTTCCCGCAGATGCAGCAACCGCAGACAATCCTGGTGGGCGCTCCGAGGCTCCGGCTGTCCCAGGAGGATCCGCCTCGGGTCCTGCTCCTGGATCATCTGTGGCGAGTCCAGCTGCTGTATCTCCTGTGCGGCGTACCAGGTTACAAAAAGGAGTCCTTAAGCAATTCAATTACAAAACCAAATTTGTCTTAGCTTGTTCCACAGGTGAAACTGCCACGTTCAGTGAAGCACTGTCTGATGCAAAGTGGAAAAAGGCTATGGAGGAAGAATATCTAGCACTACAGAAAAATAAAACATGGCGTCTTGTGCCTGCCAAGAAAGGTAAAAATTTAGTTGATTGCAAATGGGTTTACAGAATCAAAAGAAAGTCTGATGGTACTATAGATCGTTATAAAGCAAGACTAGTTGCAAAAGGGTTTAAGCAAAGGTATGGCATAGATTATGAGGACACCTTTAGCCCTGTTGTCAAAGCTGCTACTATACGACCGGTCCTGTCCATTGTTCTATCCAGGGGATGGAGCCTATGACAGCTAGATGTACAGAATGCATTTCTCCACGGTGTTCTGGAAGAGGAAGTTTACATGAAACAACCTCCTGGGTTTGAGAGCTAAAATGCACCCAACTATATGTGCAAACTTGAGAAAGCTCTCTATGGTTTGAAACAGGCTCCAAGAGCGTGGTACTCACGTCTCAGTCAAAAATTACAAGCCCTTGGTATTAGATCTTCAAAGTCTGACACATCTCTTTTCATCTATAATAAGTCACATACATCTATCTTTGTGCTTATTTATGTTGATGATATTATTGTTACAAGTTCATCTAATGAGGCAGTGACAGGACTGTTAAAGGACTTATGTGCAGAGTTTGCTCTTAAAGATCTAGGTGATCTTAATTTCTTTCTAGGAATAGAAGTTAAGAGGCTTGGAGATGGCCTTCATTTATATCAAGAAAAATATGCTACAGATTTGGTAAATAGAGTTGGGTTGCAAGGATGTAAGCCTTCGTCAACTCCTTTGTCTAGTACAGAGAAATTGTCTCTTACAGAAGGAGATCTCTTAAATCAAGAGGACATCACTAGGTACACAAGTCTAGTAGGGGCACTTCAATACTTAACCCTCACAAGGCCTGATATCTCTTTTGCTGTTAACAAAGTATGTCAATTCTTGCATGCACCCACTACTGTTCATTGGACTGCTGCTAAAAGGATAGTGAGGTATATTAAGAATACTATCAATATTTGTCGAAACTTCAACAAGTCTTCATCTACACTTGTCAGTGCTTTTGCAGACTCTGACTGGGCAGGTTGTCCAGATGACAGACGTTCCACTGGTGGGTTTGCTGTTTTCTTTGGACCTAATCTTATTTATTGGTGTGCAAAGAAACAGGCTACTGTCTCTATAGATCTAGTACAGAGGCAGAATATAAAGCATTAGCTAATGCTACTGCAGAGATCATCTGGGTACAGTCTATGCTAAAGGAACTTGGTGTAAAATACACTCAGGCTCCATGTTTGTGGTGTGATAATCTTGGCGCCACTTACTTATCTGCTAACCCAGTATTTCATGCAAGGACAAAACATATTGAGATAGATTTCCACTTTGTCAGAGAAAGAGTTGCAAATCGACAATTGGAAATTCGTTTTGTGCATTCAGAGATCAGGTGGCTGATGGATTCACCAAGGCTCTATCAACAAAATATTTTGAGGAGTTCAAACGTAATCTCAACTTGACGAAGTTGTGATTAAGGGAGAGTGTTAAATATAGCTTATCTGTTCCTTGAAAATGAGATATAACATGTATCATGGTAGTTTAAATCCTTCGGTTGTTAGAGATAGAACCGTATGCTATAGTGATGCTATAACGACGAAATAACATGATATTTTTAACGTGGTTGTAATAAGTGATGTTTTTTTTGTTAGGCTTGGGAGGTACGAGAATTTCAGATGATGAAGGAGTCATTTGAGCCTTCGACGTTGCTAAAGGAGTTGGAAAGATTCATAGAGATCGGACTGCTTTGCGCCCAGGAGGTTCCGGAAGATCGACCCACCATGCCGGATGTTCTCGAGATGCTAAACGGCGAGGATAGTCTACCAACCCCAAAGAAACCTGGGTTCATTATCAGCGTTTCGTCGGAGTGTTTGCCAACCGTACGATAGCTATTATTTGAAAGCGTCTGATTGTGCCATTGAATGTGTTTGAATCAGAGGGGGTGGAAACACTTCTGTGTCATCTGTCAGGTTTGAATCAGATGGACTGCTTGCCGGTAGAGAAGACATTTCTGTTGTCCAGCATGTTGAAGTACAAAAACTTGGTACCTAATATCATTGTCGGCTTAAAGGTGGGGCCTTGGTCCACTTAAACGGTCCTATCAAATACTGTTGAAATTTGGTACCACGGCAGCCTGACAATCAGGCCCTACCGGGGTAACTGATTTTTTTTTACGCACGGTACCTATAGTTTTCTGTGAAAGTTTAAAAGTTATGGTATTTTGTTTTGCAATTGAATGAATCCACATGTCTTCAAATCTTTTGTGAATACGTTATTTTTATATTTATTAATGGAAACATCCTGGCTAATTGCCATCGCGAAAAAAAAGGTTGTGTGGGATCGAATCGGCCGATCGGACCATGGCCTTGCATTAATAACTAATAGTATTATCGTCGTGCGGTATGGGCAGCGTAACCACCATAAAGTTTACCTATGCACACATAAAAATATATCGGATAATAGTACTATGTAGTTATTTTAAACCAAAAAATAACGTTAATGTTAATGCCTACACGTATGGCACGAAGCAACATGGTCTAAACGTCTTTATTATCATCCATATTGTACGTCAAAACAGATAACATCAAAGGGAATTTTTTTGGTTCTTTGGCTTAAAAATGTTTTATCTCGTAATTAAAAAATCCGTTTTCATCATGAAATCTGTCTTGACGAGATGTTCAAAACTAGATTCCATGTCGATATGTTTCGATGAAATTTTTTTTAGCCAAAAGTTGCCATGATGTTTACACTGTAGTTGCCATATTACACTAAAATTGACATGACATATTATATCTATTTTTTCTTCTAGATTGAAAGCTACCGTTATATTTTAACTACTTTTTATGGTAATTTTTATTAATTGACCATGCCAATTTTTAGTAATTAACCACGACAAATTTAATGCATGGATCAATATAATTTTTAGTAATTCATCATGGGAAATTTAGTTTATAGATCATGGCCATTTTAGTATGTTCACCATGACAATTCCGGAGCTTTTACCATGGAAATTATTTTTTGTATGAAATATGGAAAATTTAAGTGCATGTATGATGGAAATTTTAAGTAATTCACCGTGTAAGTGTATGCGCGTATGTATGAGCGTTTGCGTCTGTACTGTTTTAAAAAAAGTAATTCATCATGGCTATTTAGTTCATGGTTCATGGCAAGTCTAGTTTCTTAATTCCCCGTTTTATAAAAAATTTACTTTGAAAGGTAGAGAAAAAATAGCTGAAACTTATCATGGCAACTTCAGTGTAAATACCATGACAATTCATGTGCAATAGACATGACAACTTTTAACCCATTAAAAAATCGTCGAAACATATTGATATGAGATCTAGTTTCGAAGATCTCGTTGCGATGAACTTAATGGTGGAAACGGATCTACAATCGGATTTTTTATTTAAGACGTAAAATATTTTAAAAACTGAAAATCCAAAACATTTTCTACATGCATGCATGCTGTGACGTGACGTAATCTGTGTGTTATAGACGTGTGGGCGGATGTTGCTCCCACCACACGTATGAGCGGTGTCTGCTTGCCTATCGCGTGGTAGTTGGACATATACTAGTTATGTTTCGAAACTGAAAACCCAGAAATTAGTGAATTATTTACTATTTTGTTTTTGTCATGGTACCATCTTTAGGTACTTGTGGAAAGATTTCTTTGTGAACGGGAACAATATTCTGGTATGGTAAAGATATTTTCTTCAAAGAATCTGTTCTCCGCAATTTCTTCTATTATTTTGTTTTACAAGTTTACATGTGATCCTAGCTGTCTAGTCGTTGTTGCCACCATGGCAGGTGGTAGCACGGTCTGCCGCCGTAACCCATGGTGCAACGGAACGGGACGGCGTGTGGCGCAGTGGTGCAGCACTGACGCCGCCATGAAAGACATACTTCTTTGCATTGTTGGCTACCTAATCTACACAGGCCTTGTTGAAATAGTTAGAATTGTCATCCTTGTAATAATAGTTAGAATGATTTCGGTGGTGGAATCTATTTGAAAATATTCATTGTTGGAAGCCAGAGGAGTATAGACCAAGGGCGAACAAATAATCGCATTGTTGTAGTGCAGACTAATAAACAACACTCGATGTTTATTGATACGAACTACTCCCTCCGTTTCTAAATATTATATCTTTTAGAAATTGCACTATAGACTATATAAAAAGTAAAATGAATGAATCTATATTTTAAAAGATGTCTATACACTAGTAGAAAAAGGACCTTCTGTCCCGGTTTTAGAACAGGGACTAAAATGTCGTTACTAATGCCCTCGGCCTTTAGTCCCGGTTCTTACACCAACCGGGACAGATGGGCCGCCACGTGGCCGCAGCGGCCAGGCCAGGCAGGGGGGCCTTTAGTCCCGATTGGTGACACCAAGCGGGACCAAAAGGCATCCACGCATCAACACCTGGCTGAAGCTGAGTTTTTTTTTTAAAGGGGCTGGTTAGGGGTTAATTTAGGTTGTTATATACACCAACCAAGGAGCATCTATAAGCAAGCACAAAAAGAAATAATTTGATCTTTCATCAATGAGCATCCATGAGCATGCACAAAATTTCATCAGGCACACCACCATCATACTTAAAAGTGCAGTAGCAGTTCAACAATATCGTACTTAAAAGGTTTACACTATAAAGATTAAAGCTCCATCAGGTTCTTAAGATCTTCACTCGTGCTTCTTCACCTTCTCCTTCATCATCCTCATGCGCTTAGAGCAGCGAAGCCCCAGGCCAGGCTGTGGGATGTACTCCTCTACCAGAATTGGCATGGCCCTGTCGCCCAGCTGTGGGATCACCATCGCGAGGCCATCGTCGCTGCTACTTTTGCTATAGCCAGAGTCGCTGCTACTTTTACTATAGCCAGATCGCTGCTGTCGTAGACATAGCACATGTCGCAGTACTCGCTGCTCCTGCTCCCATTTCCTTGCCAAATGCAAAAAAGTTTTTTTAAAAATGGGTGTGAGACATATCCTAATGGATAGGAAGAAGAGACAGAGCGTACTGGCATCGTCGTCGACCTAGTAGCGCCTCCGACACATAGTCGTGTCGAACACCTTCACGGCGAACTAGGCGTTGTCGTCGTACCTGAAGACAAGGAAGTACCCGTGCCACAGGTCGTAGGCACGAACGAACTGCTTCCAGCAACGATCTAGGTACATGCTTCCATCGGTGTCGAACGCTACCTCCACGTCCCACAACTTGCGAAGCCCGTTGCCGGCCTGCCTCAGCTTCATGTTCTGTGGCCGATGACCATCCAACATCTTCACAAAATTGTCCGGCAGCACCTGCCTGCTGGAGGATTTCTCAAGTATAATCGTGAAGTAATCCATCTTTGAAAAGCAGCAGAAGAGACCAATTACTACCCTTTACAACATTGTCAGTACTCGCTGCTCCTGCTCCCATTGCCTTGCCAAATGCAAAAAAGTTTTGTTAAAAATGGGTGTGAGACATAGCCTAATGGAGAGGAAGAAGAGACAGAGCATACTGGCATCGTCGTCGTCCTGGTAGCGCCTCCGACACATAGTCGTGTCGAACACCTTCACGGCGAACGTGGCGTTGCCGTCGTACCTGAAGACAAGGAAGTACCCGTGCCGCAGGTCGTAGGCACGGATGAACTGCTTCCAGCCATGATCTAGGTACATGCTTCCATGGGTGTCGAACACCACCTCCACGTCCGACAGCTTGCGAAGCCCATTGCCGGCCTGCCTCAGCTTCATGTTCTGTGGCCGATGGCCGTCCAGCATCTTCATAAAATTGTCCGGCAGCACCTACTTGCTGGAGGATTTCTCAAGTATAATCATGAAGAACTCCATCTCTGAAAAGCAGCTGAAGAGACCAATTACTACCCTTTACAACATTGTCATACAACATTTACAGCAACATGATCATCAGTATTAGGTAGGACTTTTCGGCATAGTGCTCTCCAATTTTAGCATTTAAAGTAGGAGTACTTTTCCAATTTGAGCATTCAATATGCAAAACCAAATCGTAAAATAAAATAGTATTCAAATTAGCATGCATTCAATTATAAGCAAAACTACATCATCTCTTGTCATGCATATAGCATCACTAATACAGCTAGAACCGTAGCGCCCGACGGGTATCGTCGCGGGTGGTGGACACCCAAAGAGAAGGAACCATCACAGGATCATAGCTCCAGTGAGATCCCTGAAGAACCTGCCAGGTATTGTCGAACCTGCCCTCCAACGCAACCATGTAGCGACGGACGTGCTCGTCCTCCTCTCTGACACGGTGACGTACCACCTCCGCGGTATCCGGAAGCCTCGACACCATCACTGGCCCACGTGACCGCCACCAAACAAGGATCTGGTCAACAACGGGCTTGCTCCTCACCAACCTATGCCCCCCGGAAGGTAGCACCTCCCAATACCAGCCGGGCGAAGCCCAGTCCCGGACAGGGCCCCTCTGATCAAGCAGGTGTCGTCCCCCGCCGAGTCGACGACGAGGATGCGGGATAGGCATCGTAAAATGAACTAAAAAAATGAACTACTTCTATTAATTTTCTTGCTAAAAATAAACTACTTCTTATATCAGTGTGCTTCTAAAAATAAATAACAAATTATCACATCAACATATTACAATATTTAGAAAGAGTGCATGTTGACTATATGAGACAATTATGGTCCTATAGGCCATGGATTTTTCATATATGCTCTTTGTAAGTCAAGGATAAGACAATGATCTTGGTTAAAGAAATAATAAAGTATAGGTATTGGTATACATACACAATATTAACATATACATAAATTGACAAAGAAAATATTATAAACAAAAAATCATTAAAATTCTTTGAACAAAATTCCAACAGAAAAAAATCATAAAAATTCTATGAACAGAAAAAAATCATAAAAATTTGAAAATAATATTCATATATATGAACATACAAAATTCGACAATAATATCACCAAAAAAATATTTTAACAGAAAAAAATCTTTTGCTTACGGCGACGGTGTCGGGGACGGCGACGACGACGGCGAGGTGCGGCGCGGGGCGGGGCGGCGCGACGACGGTCGACGGTGAGTTGCAGCGCGTGTCGGGGCGGGGCGGCGACGGGCAGGGGCCGCCGGCGTCGCGGGGCACGGGGCGCGGGGCGGCGACGGCGTCGGGGCGGCGTGGGACGGCGTTGGGGCGGCGTGGGACGGCGTTGGGGCGGCGTGGGACGGCGGGGCGATGACGGACGGGCAGCCTGGCGGCGTCGGGCGGCGGGGAAGAACGAACTAAACCAATTTTTCACGAGTGCTGCTTATATAGGCAGAGCATTGGTCCCGGTTCATGGCACCAACCGGGACCAATGCACTCCTTTAGTCCCGGTTGGTGGCACCAACCGGGACCAAAGGGAGACCTTTGGTCCCGGTTGGTGCCACAAACCGGGACAAAAGGACTCTTTTCAGCAGCGCAAAGGGCGGAAACAGAGACCTTTGGTCCCGGTTGGTGCCACCAACCGGTACCAATGCACCCCTTTAGTCCCGGTTGGTGGCACCAACCGAGACCAAAGGGCGTGTGCTGGCGTGGTGCGGTGCTATGTTTAGTCCCACCTCGCTAGCCGAGAGGGGCGCGGAGTGGTTTATAAGCCCTCCCGAACCAACCACTTCGAGCTCCTCTCTACTGCAGGCTTACGGGCCTAAAATCACTCTCTGTGCTTGTGGGTCTATTGGGCCTACTGCGGGCCTGCATCCTCGCCCTAGTAATAGTTTTCTAGTCGTATGCAGGCCGTGGTGGGCCTGTAGCTGGCACTTTTTTTTTAATTTTTTTCCTCTTTTTTGCTTTCTTTTTTGTTTCTAATTACTTATTTATTTTCTTTTACGATAATTCTTTTTTCTATTAAAGTTTGTAACAAAATTCTAATTACTTATTTATTTTCTTTTATGATAATTGTTTTTGCTTTTAATGTTTTGAACAAAATTCTAATTACTTATTTATTTTCTTTTATGATAATTCTTTTTGCTATTAAAGTTTGTAACAAAATTCTATGTAATTTTAGTTTCAATAATACTAGAGGTTTATAAAAGCTTTTTAGTTGATTCCTTTATTTTAATTTTTTCCTAGTTTTTTTGCTTTCTTTTTTGTTTCCAATTACTTATTTATTTTCTTTTACGATAATTCTTTTTGCTATTAAAATTTGTAACAAAATTCTAATTACTTATTTATTTTCTTTTATGATAATTCTTTTTTCTTTTAATGCTTTGAACAAAATTCTAATTACTTATTTATTTTCTTTGATGATAATTCTTTTTGCTATTAAAGTTTGTAACAAAATTCTATATAATTTTAGTTTCAATAATACTAGAGGTTTATAAAAGCTTTTTTGTTGATTCCTTTAGTACCAGTTCTAAGGCTGTTACAAAGGCATTTTATTTGGTACATGTTTTAAGGCTGGGACCCCATGAGCACCTTTTAGTACCAGTTCGTGGCATGAACCGGTAAAAGAGTTTTTTAGTTGATTCTTTCTGCAGCTGTTTTTTAGTCCCACCTCGCCAAGTGAGAGGAACTCGCAACGGTTTATAAGCCTGAGTGTAGATACGATGAAGGGAGAAGCGCAGTGCTTACCTGCACGTTGGCCTGAACCTAAGCAACGTGCAGGTGAGCATTGCGCCTCTCTTTTATTTTGACATGGAATCATCATTTCATTCACATAGCATATGCAAGAAAGTTGAGAGGGTTACGGCAAAAACTGGATGCACTTCGTGTACAAAACGGACAATCTCTTTTGAAGTATCAGGATTTCATACGGAAACTTGTCTGTTACAACATGCATTTCAAATGAACTACAAAAAGGTTAAACATTGGCATGGTATCATCATAATAGCTGTGGAGAAAGTCTTCACTTTTTCTTCGCTTGTGTCCTTTCCTTATTGCGCCGTAACTATGGATAATCTTCATCATTTATCCGGATGCTTGGGTCAGCCTTGACTTTGAAGGGAGGAATTTCATGAAACTTTTCATAATCTTCGGACATGTCTGTCTTGCCCTCCACTCCCACGATGTCCCTTTTTCCTGAAAGAACTATGTGGCGCTTTGGCTCATCGTATGATGTATTCGCTTCCTTATTTTTTCTTTTTCTTGGTTTGGTAGACATGTCCTTCACATAGATAACCTGTGCCACATCATTGGCTAGGACGAACGGTTCGTCAGTGTACCCAAGATTGTTCAGATCCACTGTTCTCATTCCGTACTGTGGGTCTACCTGTACCCCGCCTCCTGACAGATTTGTTGGGGAACGTCGCATGGGAAACAAAAAATTTCCTACGCGCACGAAGACCTATCATGGTGATGTCCATCTACGAGAGGGGATGAGTGATCTACGTACCCTTGTAGATCGTACTGCAGAAGCGTTAGTGAACGCGGTTGATGTAGTGGAACGTCCTCACGTCCCTCGATCCGCCCCGCGAACAATCCCGCGATCAGTCCCACGATCTAGTGCCGAACGGACGGCACCTCCGCGTTCAGCACACGTACAACTCGACGATGATCTCGGCCTTCTTGATCCAGCAAGAGAGACGGAGAGGTAGAAGATTTCTCCGGCAGCGTACGGCGCTCCGGAGGTTGGTGATGATCTTGCCTCAGGAGGGCTCCGCCTGAGCTCCGGAGAAACGCGATCTAGAGGTAAAACCGTGAAGATATGTGGTCGGGCTGCCGTGGCAAAAGTTGTCTCAAATCAGCCCTAAAACCCCACTATATATAGGAGGAGGAGGGGGGAGACTTGCCTTGGGGTCCAAGGAGCCCCAAGGGAGTCGAACGAGCCAAGGGGGAAGGCCTCCCCCTCCCAAACCGAAATCTACTTGGTTTGGAAGGTGGAGTCCTTCTTCCCTTTCCCACCTCCTTCTTTTTTTTCCTTTCCTCTTTGATTTTCTTTCCTATGCGCATAGGCCTCTCTTGGGCTGTATCACCAGCCCACTAAGGGCTGGTGAGCCACCCCCAAGGCCTATGGGCTTCCCCGGGGTGGGTTGCCCCCCTCCGGTGAACACCCGGAACCCATTCGTCTTTCCCGGTAACTCCAAAAACCTTCCGGTAATGAAATGACGTCATCCTATATATCAATCTTCGTTTCCGGACCATTCCGGAAACCCTCGTGACGTCCGTGATCTCATCCGGGACTCCGAACAACATTCGGTGACCAACCATATAACTCAAATACGCATAAAACAACGTCGAACCTTAAGTGTGCAGACCCTGCGGGTTCGAGAACTATGTAGACATGACCCTAGAGACTCCTCGGTCAATATCCAATAGCGGGACCTAGATGACCATATTGGATCCTACATATTCTACGAAGATCTTATCGTTTGAACCTCAGTGCCAAGGATTCATATAATCCCGTACGTCATTCCCTTTGTCCTTCGGTGTTACTTGCCCGAGATTCGATCGTCAGTATCGCATACCTATTAAAATCTCGTTTACCGGCAAGTCTCTTTACTCGTTCCGTAATACAAGATCCCGTAACTTACACTAAGTCACATTGCTTGCAAGGCTTGTGTGTGCTGTTGTATTACCGAGTGGGCCCCGAGATACCTCTCCGTCACACGGAGTGACAAATCCCAGTCTTGATCCATACTAACTCAAGGAACATCTTCGGAGATACCTGTAGAGCATCTTTATAGTCACCCAGTTACGTTGCGACGTTTGATACACACAAAGCATTCCTCCGGTGTCCGTGAGTTATATGATCTCATGGTCATAGGAACAAATACTTGACATGCAGAAAACAGTAGCAACAAAATGACACGATCACTATGCTACGTCTATTAGTTTGGGTCTAGTCCATCACATGATTCTCCTAGTGATGTGATCCCGTTATCAAGTGACAACACTTGCCTATGGCCAGGAAACCTTGACCATCTTTGATCAACGAGCTAGTCAACTAGAGGCTTACTAGGGACAGTGTTTTGTCTATGTATCCACACAAGTATTGTGTTTCCAATCAATACAATTATAGCATGGATAATAAACGATTATCATGAACTAAGAAATATAATAATAACTAATTCATTATTGCCTCTAGGGCATATTTCCAACAGTCTCCCACTTGCATTAGAGTCAATAATCTAGTTCACATCACCGTGTGATTCCAACGAATCCAACACCCATATAGTTTAGGGGTCTGATCACGTCTTGCTCGTGAGAGAGGTTTTAGTCAACGGTTCTGAAACTTTCTGATCCGTGCGTTCTTTACAAATCTTTATGTCATCTTATAGATGCTGCTACTACGTGCTATTCGGAAATGCTCCAAATATCTACTCTACTATACGAATCCGTTTCACTACTCATAGTTATTCGGACTAGTGTCAAAGCTTGCATCGACGTAACCCTTTACGACGAACTCTTTAACCACCTCCATAATCGAGAAAAATTCCTTAGTATATTTAGTTACTAAGGATAACTTTGACCGCTGATCAATGATTCAATCATGGATCACTTTCTGTACCTCTCAACAGACTTTGAGTCAAGGCACACATCAGGTGCGGTACTCAACATGGCATACTTTAGAGTCTACGTCTAAGGCATAGAAGACGATCTTCGTCTATTCTCTTTATTCTGTCGTGGTCGGGTTTTTAGTCTTACTCAAATTCACACCTTACAACACAGTCAAGAACTCCTTCTTTGCTGATCTATCTCGAATTACTTCGAAAATTTGTGAAGGCATGCATCTTGTTGAAACTTCTATTAAGCGTTTTGATCTATCTCCATAGATCTTGATGCTCAACGTTCAAGTAGCGCAATCCAGGTACTCCTTTGAAAACTCCTTTCAAACAACCTTGTATGCTTTACAGAAATTCTACATTACTTCTGATCCACAATATGTCAACCACATATACTTATCAGAAATTCTATAGTGCTCCCACTCACTTCTTTGGAAATACAAGTTTCTCATAAACCTTGTACAAACCCAAAATCTTTGATCATCTCATCAAAGTATATATATTCCAACTCCGAGATGCTTGCACCAGTCCATTGAAGGATCAATGGAGCTTGCACAATTGCTAGTATCTTTAGGATTGACAAAACCTCCTGGTTGTATCACATACAATGTTTGCTCAAGGAAACCGTCGAGGAAACAATGTTTTGACATCCTACGTGCAATATTTCATAAATAATGCAGCAACTACTAACATAATTCTACCAGACCTTTAGCATCGCTACGAGTGAGAAAGTCTCATCATAGTCAACTGTTTGATCTTGTCGAAAACATCTTTGCGACAAGTCGAGCTTTTCTTAATAGTGACTTATCACCATCATCGCCTGTCTTCTTTTAAAGATCCATTTTTACTCAATAGTCCTATGACCATCAAGTAGTTCTTCCAAAGTCTACACTTTGTTTTCATACATGGATCCTCTCTCGGATTTCATGGCTTCCAGCCATTTGTCGGAATCTGGGCCCACCATCGCTTTCTCCATAACTCGTAGGTTCACTGTTGCTCAACAACATGACCTCCAAGACAGGGTTACCGTACCACTCCGTAGTAGTACGCGACCTTGTCAGCCTACGAGGCATGTAGTAACTTGATCCGATGCTTGATGATCACCATCATCAGCTTCCACTTCAATTGGTGTAGGCGCCACAGGAACAACTTCCTGCGCCCTGCTACACACTGGTTGAAGTGATGGTTCAATGTCCTCATCAAGTTCTACTACCCTCCCACTCAATTCTTTCGAGAGAAACCTTTCCTCGAGAAAGGATCCGTTTCTAGAAACAAACACTTTGCTTTCGGATCTGAGATAGGAGATGTACCCAACTGTTTTGGATATCCTATGAAGATGCATTTATCCGCTTTGGGTTCGAGCTTATCAGACTGAAACTTTTTCACATAAATGTCGAAGCCCCAAACTTTCAAGAAACAACAGTTTAGATTTCTCTAAACCTCAGTCTATACTGTGTCATCTCAATCGGAAATACGTGGTGCCCTACTTAAAGTGAATGCGGTTGTCTCTAATGCATAACCCATAAACGATAGTGGTAATTCGATAAGAGACATCATAGCATGCACCATAACAAATAGTGTGTGGCTATGATGTTCAGACACATCATTACCCTATGATGTTCTAGGTGGCATGAACTGCGAAACAATTTCCACATTGTCTTAACTGCGTACCAAAATTCGTAACTCAGATATTCATTTCTATGATCATATCGTAGACAGTTTATCCTCTTGTTACGACGAACTTCACTCTGAAACGGAATTGAACTTTTCAATATTTCAGACTTGTGATTCATTAAGTAAATACTCCAGTATCTACTCAAATCGTCAGTGAAGTAAGAACATAATGATATCCACTGCGTGCCTCAGCACCCATTGGACTGCATACATCAAAATGTATCATTTCCAACAAGTTACTATCTTGTTTCATCTCAATGAAAACAAGGCCTTGCTCATGTGGTATGATTTGCATGTCACTAGTGATTCGAAATCAGGTGAGTACAAGGATCCATCAGCATGGAGCCTCTTCATGCAATTTATACTAACATGACTCAAGCGGCAGTGCCACAAGTAAGTGGTACTATCATCATTAACTCGTATCTTTTGGCACCAATATTATGAACATGTGTAACACTACGATCGAGATTCAATAAACCATTGAAGGTGATTATTCAAGAAAATAGAGTAACCATTATTCTCTTTAAATGAATAATCGTATTGCAATAAACACGATCCAATCATGTTCATGCTTAACGCAAGCACCAAATAACAATTATTTAGGTTTAACACCAATCCCGATGGTAGAGGGAGCGTGCGACGTTTGATCATATCAACCTTGGAAACACTTCCAACACGTATCGTCACCTCGCTTTTAGCTAGTCTCCATTTATGCCGTAGCTTTCGTTTCGTGTTACTAATCACTTAGCAACCGAACCGGTATCCAATACCCTTGTGCTATTAGGAGTACTAGTAAAGTACACATCAACATCATGTATATCAAATATACTTCTTTCGAGTTTTGCCAGCTTCTTATCTACCAAGTATCTAGAGTTGCTCCGCCTCAGTGACTGTTCCCCTCATTACAGAAGCACTTAGTCTCCGGTTTGGGTTTAATCTTGGGTCTCTTCATTAGTGCAGCAACTGTTTTGCCGTTTCACGAAGTATCCCTTCTAGCCCTTGCCGTTCTTGAAACTTAGTGGTTTTACAAACCATCAACTATTGATGCTCCTTTTCATTTCTACTTTCGCAGTGTCAAAACATCACGAATCGCTCAAGGATCATTGTATCTATCCTTGATATGTTATAGTTCATCACGAAGCTCTCATAGCTTGGTGGCAGTGACTTTGGAGAACCATCACTATCTCATCTGGAAGATTAACTCCCACTTGATTCAAGTGATTGTCGTACAAAGACAATCTGAGCACACGCTCAACGATTGAGCTTTTTCTCCTTTACTTTGTGGACAAAGAATCTTGTTGGAGGTCTCGTACCTCTTAACAAGGGCACAAGCATGAAATCACAATTTCATCTCTTTAGAACATCACTTATGTTCCGTGACGTTTCAAAACGTTTTCTAAGCCATTAAGTATTTTGCACTGAACTATCGTGTAGTCATCAGAAACGTGTATGTCGGATGTTCACAGCATCCACAGACGACGCTCGAGGTGCAGCACACCGAGTGGTGCATTAAGGACATAAGCCTTCTGTGCAGCAACGAGGACAATCCTCGGTTTTACAGACTCAGTCTGCAAAGTTTGCTACTATCAACTTTCAACTAAATTTTCTCTAGGAACATATATAAAAACAGTAGAGCTATAGCGCAAGCTACATCATAATTCGCAAAGACCATTAGACTATGTTCATGACAATTAGTTCAATTAATCATATTACTTAAGAACTCCCACTCAAAAAGTACATCTCTCTAGTCATTTGAGTGGTTCATGATCCACCTACACTAGCTCAAGTCCGATCATCACGTGAGTTGAGCATAATTTTCAGTGGTAAGCATCCCCATGCTAATCATATCATCTATATGATTCATGATCGACCTTTCGGTCTCATGTGTTCCGAGGCCATGTCTGCACATGCTAGGCTCGTCAAGCTTAACCCGAGTGTTCCGCGTGCGCAACTGTTTTGCACCCGTTGTATGTGAACGTTGAGTCTATCACACCCGATCATCACGTGGTGTCTCGAAACGACGAACTGTAGCAACGGTGCACAGTCGGGGAGAACACAATTTTGTCTTGAAATTTTAGTGAGAGATCACCTCATAATGCTACCGTCGTTCTAAGCAAAATAAGGTGCATAAAAGGATTAACATCACATGCAATTCATAAGTGACATGATATGGCCATCATCTTGTGCTTCTTGATCTCCATCACCAAAGCACCGGCACGATCTTCTTGTCACCGGCGTCACACCATGATCTCCATCATCACGATCTCCATCAACGTGTCGCCATCGGGGTTGTGGTGCTACTCATGCTATTACTACTAAAGCTACATCCTAGCAAAATAGTAAACGCATCTGCAAGCACAAACGTTAGTATAAAGACAACCCTATGGCTCCTGCCGGTTGCCGTACCATCGACGTGCAAGTCGATATTATCTATTACAACATGATCATCTCATACATCCAATATATCACATCACATCGTTTGCCATATCACATCACAAGCATACCCTGCAAAAACAAGTTAGACGTCCTCTATTTTTGTTGTTGCATGTTTTATGTGGTGACCATGGGTATCTAGTAGGATCGCATCTTACTTACGCAAACACCACAACGGAGATATATGAATTGCTATTTAACCTCATCCAAGGACCTCCTCGGTCAATTCCGATTCAACTAAAGTTGGAGAAACCGACACCCGCCAGTCATCTTTGAGCAACGGAGTTACTCGTAGCGATGAAACCGGTCTCTCATAAGCGTACGAGTAATGTCGGTCCGAGCCGCTTCGAGACTAAGGAGGGCAGCAAAACGCACATCACCGCCCACAAAAACTTTTGTGTTCTACTCGAGAAGACATCTACGCATGAACCTAGCTCATGATGCCACTATTGGGAACGTCGCATGGGAAACAAAAATTTTCCTACGCCCACGAAGACCTATCATGGTGATGTCCATCCACGAGAGGGGATGAGTGATCTACGTACCCTTGTAGATCGTACAGCAGAAGCGTTAGTGAACGCGGTTGATGTAGTGGAACATTCTCACGTCCCTCGATCCGCCCCGCGAACAATCCCGCGATCAGTCCCACGATCTAGTGTCGAACGGACGGCACCTCCACGTTCAGCACACGTACAGCTCGACGATGATCTCGGCCTTCTTGATCCAGCAAGAGAGACGGAGAGGTAGAAGAGTTCTCGGGCAGCGTGACGACACTCCGGAGGTTGGTGATGATCTTGCCTCAGCAGGGCTCCGCCTGAGCTCCGCAGAAACGTGATCTAGAGGTAAAACCGTGGAGATATGTGGTCGGGCTGCCGTGGCAAAAGTTGTCTCAAATCAGCCCTAAAACCCCACTATATATAGGAGGAGGAGGGGGGAGACTTGCCTTGGGGTCCAAGGACCCCCAAGGGAGTCGGCCGAGCCAAGGGGGAAGGCCTCCCCCTCCCAAACCGAAATCTACTTGGTTTGGAAGGTGGAGTCCTTCTTCCCTTTCCCACCTCCTTTTTTTTTCCTTTCCTCTTTGATTTTCTTTCCTATGCGCATAGGCCTCTCTTGGGCTGTCTCACCAGCCCACTAAGGGCTGGTGCGCCACCCCCAAGGCCTATGGGCTTCCCCGGGGTGGGTTGGCCCCCTCCGGTGAACACCCGGAACCCATTCGTCATTCCCGGTACATTCCCGGTAACTCCGAAAACCTTCCGGTAATCAAATGAGGTCATCCTATATATCAATCTTCGTTTCCGGACCATTCCGGAAACCCTCGTGACGTCCGTGATCTCATCCGGGACTCCGAACAACATTCGGTGACCAACCATATAACTCAAATACGCATAAAACAACGTCGAACCTTAAGTGTGCAGACCCTGCGGGTTCGAGAACTATGTAGACATGACCCGAGAGACTCCTCGATCGGTCAATATCCAATAGCGGGACCTGGATGCCCATATTGGATCCTACATATTCTACGAAGATCTTATCGTTTGAACCTCAGTGCCAAGGATTCATATAATCCCGTACGTCATTCCCTTTGTCCTTCGGTATGTTACTTGCCCGAGATTCGATCGTCAGTATCCGCATACCTATTTCAATCTCGTTTACCGGAAGTCTCTTTACTCGTTCCTTAATACAAGATCCCGTAACTTACACTAAGTCACATTGCTTGCAAGGCTTGTGTGTGATGTTGTATTACCGAGTGGGCCCCGAGATACCTCTCCTTCACACGGAGTGACAAATCCCAGTCTTGATCCATACTAACTCAACGAACACCTTCGGAGATACCTGTAGAGCATCTTTATAGTCACCCAGTTACGTTGCGACGTTTGATACACACAAAGCATTCCTCCGGTGTCCGTGAGTTATATGATCTCATGGTCATAGGAACAAATACTTGACACGCAGAAAACAGTAGCAACAAAATGACACGATCAATATGCTACGTCTATTAGTTTGGGTCTAGTCCATCACATGATTCTCCTAATGATGTGATCCCGTTATCAAGTGACAACACTTGCCTATGGCCAGGAAACCTTGACCATCTTTGATCAACGAGCTAGTCAACTAGAGGCTTACTAGGGACAGTGTTTTGTCTATGTATCCACACAAGTATTGTGTTTCCAATCAATACAATTATAGCATGGATAATAAACGATTATCATGAACTAAGAAATATAATAATAACTAATTTATTATTGCCTCTAGGGCATATTTCCAACAAGATTGACCCATTTGCACTTAAAACAAAGGGACCTTAAAATCTACTCTGTAGTCAAGTTCCCATATGTCCACTATGTAACCATAATATGTGTCCTTTCCCCTCTCAGTGGATGCATCAAAGCGGACACCGCTGTTTTGGTTGGTGCTCATTTGATCTTGGGCGATGGTGTAAAATGTATTCCTATATATCTCATATCTTTTCAAAATCGTAACAGTCGAAGATGGTCTCCTGGACAACGACTACAGCTCATCACAAACAGTGTTTTCATCTCTGAGACGTGTTTCCAACCAACTGCTGAAAGTCGTCGCACTGCTCCGGGTGTTTGGAGCGCAAACTGTTCTTGTGTTCATCGACATAAGGGGTCACCAAGGTAGAGTCCTGATTTCTTCTTCCACATTGGTGCGTGTCCCCCAGCGTCACTCGAAACAGCTAGTCCGCCAGGACCCTTTCCAAAGATTACGTGTAAATCATTGACCATAGCAAGTACGTGATCACCGGTACGCATGGCGGGCTTCTTCCGGTGATCTGCCTCGCCTTTGAAATGCTTGCCTTTCTTTCGACACTGATGGTTGGTCGGAAGAAATCGACGATGGTCAAGGTACACATTCTTCCTGCAGCTTCCCAGGTATATACTTTTGGTGTCAGCTAAACAGTGCGTGCATGCGTGGTATCCCTTGTTTGTCTTTCCTGAAATGTTACTGAGAGCGGGTCAATCATTGATGGTTAGAAACAGCAACGCGTGCAGGTTAAATTCCTCCTGTTTGTGCTCATCCCACTCACGTACACCGTTTCCATTCCACAACTGTAAAAGTTCTTCAACAAATGGCCTTAGGTACACATCAATGTCGTTGCCGGGTTGCTTAGGGCCTTGGATGAGAACTGGCATCATAATGAACTTCCCCTTCATGCACATCCAAGGAGGAAGGTTATACATACATAGAGTCACGGGCCAGGTGCTGTGATTGCTGCTCTGCTCCCCGAAAGGATTAATGCCATCCGCGCTTCAACCAAACCATACGTTCCTTGGGTCACGTGCAAACTCAGCCCAGTACTCTCTCTCGATTTTTCTCCACTGCGACCCGTTAGCGGGTGCTCTCAACTTTCCGTCTTTCTTACGGTCCTCACTGTGCCATCCCATCAACTTGGCATGCTCTTTGTTTCCGAACATTCGTTTCAACCGTGGTATTATAGGAGCATACCACATCACCTTCGCAGGAACTCTCTTCCTGCGGGGCTCGCCGTCAACATCACTAGGGTCATCTCGTCTGATCTTATACCGCAATGCACCGCATACCGGGCATGCGTTCAAATCCTGGTACGCACTGCGGTAGAGGATGCAGTCATTAGGGCATGCATGTATCTTCTGCACCTCCAATCCTAGAGGGCATACGACCTTCTTTGCTGCGTACGTACTGTTGGGCAATTCATTATCCTTTGGAAGCTTCTTCTTCAATATTTTTAGTAGCTTCTCAAATCCTTTGTCAGGCACAGCATTCTCTGCCTTCCACTGCAGCAATTCCAGTACGGTACCCAACTTTGTGTTGCCATCTTCACAATTGGGGTACAACTTTTTTTTGTGATCCTCTAACATCGATCGAACTTCAGCTTCTCCTCTTGACTTTCGCATTGCGTCCTTGCATCGACAATGACCCGGCGGAGATCATCATTGGGCACATCGTCTGGTTTCTCTTGATCTTCAGCAGCTTCCCCCATTACAGCATCATCGGGCACATCGTCTGGTTCCTCTTGATCTTCAGCAGCTCCCCCCATTGCAGCATCACCGTATTCAGGGGGCACATAGTTGTCATCGTCCTCTTCTTCTTCGCCGTCTTCCATCATAACCCCTATTTCTCCGTGCCTCGTCCAAACATTATAGTGTGGCATGAAACCCTTGTAAAGCAGGTGGGTGTGAAGGATTTTCCGGTCATAGTAAGACTTCGTATTCCCACATTTACTGCATGGACAACACATAAAACCATTCTGCTTGTTTGCCTCAGCCACTTCGAGAAAAATATGCATGCTCTTAATGTACTCGGAGGTGTGTCTGTCACCATACATCCATTGCCGGTTCATCTGCGTGCATTACATATAATTATGTGTGTCAAAATTAAGAAAATCAGACAAATATCTATCTAAAGTAAGAAAATTAGACAAGTATCATAAAGAAGATAAGAACAAGAGGCTCACCATAGTGGTGCCGGCGACGAGATTGGCGCGGGCGATCAACGGCGGTGAAAACGGGGACGGGGCATGACGGACCACTAAATCTAGACAAATCCCAAAAAAACTGGAGCTCCTAGGTCGAGCTTCGAGAGGAGAAAGCTTAACTAGTGTGGCTCTAGCATTTCATCGAACACCTCATGTGCATAGGAGGTGAACACCTCATGTGCATAGGAGGTGAACTAGAAACCTCGCCGGATTAAAAAAATAGAGCACTCTGGAGTGCTCTGCCGCGGTGGTGGGCATATATAGGCAAGTTATTTGTCCCGGTTCGTGGCATCAACCGGGACCAATGGTTGTGGGCGAGCAGCAAGGACCATTGGTCCCGGTTTGTGGCTCGAACCGGGAAAATGGTTCTACACGAACCGGGACCAATGCCCACGAGACCCCGGCCGCCCCCCTAGGCTCACGAACCGGGTCTAATACCCCGCATTAGTCCCGGTTCTTGAAGAACCGGGACTAATGGGCTGGCCATGGCCGAACGATAGCCCTATTTTCTACTAGTGATATATATATGTATATAGTCCATAGTAAAATCTTTAAAACGTTTTATATTTAGGAACAGGGGAAGTAGTACAAGAGTCGGTGGGCCCTGGTCCATTTGAATGGTTTCATAAAACACCGTTGAAACTTGGTACCACGACAGCCTGACAATGAGGCCCCACTGGTCATTTTCGGTTTAATTGCGTGCCGTCCATGCTATTTATATTTTTTTGAAGGCCGGTGGTTTTTGAAATTTCAACCACAGTTACGGTGTTTTGTTTTGCAATTGACTGAATCCACATGTCTTGCAATCTTTTATGAATACATTATGTTTCTAATTATTAATGGAAACATCCTGGCTAATTGTCATCGCGACCGAGAGGTTGTGTGGGATCGATTCGGCCGGTTGGACCATGGCCTTGCATTAATAACTAACAGTATTATCGCCATGCCTTATACTCTGGCAGTCTGCGTGGGCAGTGTAACCACCATAAAGTTTATCTATGCACATATAAAAAATATATCGGTTGATGGTATTGTGTAATCATTGTAAACCAAAAAATAAGAAGTGAGTGGAAGAAGCAATTCCATACTTTGTGTTGCATTGCTAGCCTATCCTTTATAACACTATGCTTCCTAGTTTTGAAAAGCCCACATTCAATTAAGGTCTTCAATTAGAATTGGGTCATCCGATCTTGACCGGATCAACAATTTCCCAAAGCTATTATACTATATATTATGCTTCCTATTTTTAAGACCTCACAATTAATTGAGGTATCAATTTAGATTTGAATCATCCGATTTTGACCGGGTCAACAATTTCTCGAGCTCTCCCATTCAATTCTTTTGATTCACTATGTTCCCTACTTCTTCCAAGTTCAGAGAAAGTACCGACATCCCAATATTAAACAAAAAGAGTATGAAAATTCGTTTCATGATGAATCTGAAAATACCGATTTGACATTATGAATTTTGAAATATTTATCTACAAATTTAATTACACTTAAATGATTACCTTTTTGAAAACGAAATACACTTTATATATTAAAACAGAGTGATTATCTTTTTAAGACACCCAACAAAACCAACGACGCATTAAAGCGCGCCAAACACTTCAAGCAAGTAATAATGGTGAAGCAAAATAGGCGAGATGCCATGGATAGCTGCACAAATTTAATTGGGTATATAAATGCTTGGCGGACACCTACCTGCATCCATGATTCATCAGCAGTAGTACATGCTGTATAGGATCAGTGACCAATCAACTAACGCAGTATATAGCAGTATGGCACCATGGCTTCCTCATGTTTCTAGTGTATAAACTACTCCATCCATTCCTACATATAAGTCTTTTTAGAGATTTCACTAGGGGACTACATACGTAGCAAAATGAGTGAATCTATACTCTAATGTATGTCTATATACATCCGTATGTAGTTTCTTAGTGAAAACTCGAAAAAGATTTATATTTAGAAACGGAGGGAGTAGAAGATAAGTGATGTTAATATCCCATAATTACCATGATATGGGTGGTGACGGGACATTAACATCGTCCTCGATTATCTGATGGAAAAGCAGCGACGGGCGCTCGTACCCTACACCCATCGTGCTAGGGGTTTCTTTTTTCTCCCACCAGCGTCACCGTCTGTCTTCCTCGTCTTTTGTGGTCCTAGGACCAGGGAGGGCTCCGTTGTTGATGCATTTTTAGTTTTGTTAGAGTTTATGTCCTATTCAGGGATAGGAGCCCACCTAGTTGTGGTCCACTATTTAAGTTTTAATTGGGACGGTTGCATTCGGAAGGCTTTGTAGACATAATCTAGAATGTATAGGATACGCACGCCATTCTTCGTGCACCTATTCATAGATGGAGCTCTACAATAAGGTCCACAAAGCAACACCTATCTAGATGGCAAAACAAAACAATGGGATGTTCAAAAAAGAAAAACATCACGTCTACACCATTTTTAGCATCGACAACAAAATCACAGAATTGTATCTTGTCACAACAAGAGATTCAATTAAAAAACAATCCAATGAGAAGATTCCACATCTTTTGCGAGAAGAGAAAACCAAATATTATCAAAGATTCAAAGTCGGCTTCATCTTGAAGGGAGACAATAATACATGATACTTCCAATTGATCGCTAACGGCCGTCATAGAAAGAAGTGCATTATCAGTCTCCAACAAGATGATGGGCGGATCGGAGGCTAGACAAAGCCCAAAACTTATATTAAAAATAATACAAATGTCTGTTTGGGGCGCTAGATGAATTGAATTGCACGCTTGATGAGACCCGAACAGATGCTATTTCACAAGTCACGATAAAATAGAATGATATTCTCATCTCACTTTTCTCTTAAGAGGAGGTGAGAGCTACTGTGTTCATACTGGAACATAACAAAGGTCTAGGCCCTAATGACTTCCCACATAATTCTATCATAATTTCTTGGATATAATTAAGACTGGCCTATTGAAATTGTTCAATTATCTTCATGCCGGCTAATTGGACCTATCTAGGCTTACCATTGGCAAGATTAGTTTGTTGATGGAAATTAAGGAGAATGATTTGAAAGACAAGTTTCTCTCTGTTGGAGGACGAGTAGTCTTGATCAATTATTTCCTTACAAATGTAGTTCTATATATGCTTTCTTATTCCAGCCTCCAAAAGGGTTATTTCAAAGGCTAGATTATTTTAGATCCATATTCTTTTGGCAAGGAGACAATGCAAAGACAAAGTACATGCTGACCAAATGGAGCCACGGTGGCCTTGGCATTCAGACCTATAAGTTAAGAATGATGCCTTAATTAGTAAATGGTTGTTCAAACTACTAACTCAGGATAACGTTTGGCAAACCTTGATATGCAATAAGTATCTAGGAGAAAAAGCAGTGTCGCTGGCTTATTAAAAACCTGGTGACTCCAACCTTTGGCAGGTCTAATGGTGGAAAGAAAACATATTTTCCACTTTCTATCCTTCACAAGGAAAGATGGGTTGGAGATTCGTGTTTGGTAGGACAAGTTGATAGGTAATGCCATTTTCCGAGGAACAATATTCAGATTTGTACCACATTGTTCATCATACGAATGACACTCTTGCACATGTGATTTGTTCTTTTCTGCCCGATATTTCTTTCAGGTGATATTTGATTTGCCCCTTGTTATGTCATGGCCAAACCTTTTATGCAACATGGATATGATTAACCTGACACAAGGATGTGATGTGTTATGTAGGAATCTCACTGCATCAAATTCCTTCACAGTCAACTCTATATACCATGCACTCACGTATTCAAAGATTTCAATGGAAATTTGGAAATTGAAAATTTCACTAAAAGTTGTATCTTTGTACGGGAGTTATGCTCACAACAGACAATCTCGCCAGTCACAATTGGCAAGGAAGTAATAAGTGCAGCTTTGATACTCATGATGAGAAGATTAAGCACCTTTATTTTAGTGCAAGTTTGTGCTCTACGTTGTTAAACACCCAAATAGCGTCCAATTTGTATCCGTCCATAAATGTTTCCTACAAGGTCATTGCTTATATGCTTTATTGTGGTTGGTTTAGCTAAGTAGAAATGATTTGTTTTGTAGTACCAAAACTCTTTCCCTTTTGGATGTTATTTTTTGATGTATGCATTCACTTCATTTCTGGTCTATGTTACACCGGATGGAGTACCGACCAATGATCAAGACAATGTGTACGCGGCTGGAGCGCAGTTGGCCATTGAAGTTTTTACCCAACATGTGTGGCAATATATTCTCCGGATCGGTCTGCCACCTCCTTCGACATAGGCATAGTGTCGCTTCTATATGACTAGTATTGTGGATATGTAATTTTTTTCCTTTTCTCATATTGTCGGTGTTTGACTATGTGCATCTTAGTTATGCAAAGGTCTGGTATGCTCAGCATGATTTGTATCTAGTTGATCTTACATTTTGATTAAACAAAAGCGCCCTTTACCGAAAACTTGTGCCTATGCAGATCTCAATTTTGACAAATCAATGTGTGTGGCAAGTTGATGCAGAAATCAAATGATGTACTATTAATTATACTTTGTATAATGCCTTCTGGGCTAGTTCTCCCATATTAACCATATAGAACGAGACAATTTGCATTGGTAGAATCAATATTTTATTCTCTCATCATGGTGACAAAGTATATATTGTGGACTTCCATGCCAATTCCTCTATTTTGTTTAATAAGAATGACTCCACGATGAAGATAACATATATAGATTTTATTCTTAAGATGTATTTTCATCTTTCAAATTTTCTTGCTATTATCCATTGGCACACAGACTGCATTGATAATCTATATAAAGACTTCACTGAGAATGTCCTATCCCCATATAGGTTCCATCGGAAAATATCGGACCTATGTGACAATTGCACCATGGACAACCGCTGGAGCAGGATGTTTCATGATTCAAGTATGGGCCGATTAAATCCCTTTTGAACCACACACTTGAAAGAAAATGATTTTAATACCTTGGTGATAGTATCATCCTTGTGACGTAAAATGTAGTATAGAGCTAAATATTGTTCCCGTAGTGTGGCATTTTCTAGCCATAATTTCTGAGCCATCCTTAATCGAGAAGGATCCATAGTAGAAGAAATATTTCTTTATAGCTATTAGCACACCCAAAATTGAGAATTCCTAGGCTTCCAGTATACTTGGGATACTGCCTTGAAACCCATATATTTCCTCCCGAGGAGAGTTTGCCATAGACTGTCTTCCGTTAGTAATTTAGACAACCATTTGTCCAAGAGGACCCTATTCTTAATCTTAAGGTCATGAATGCACATCCCACATTTAGACAACCACATTTCATTTAGCATGTCGATATTTTTTCTCTCACTATCTCGCTGTCAAAAGAATCTTGATTGGAAATAATCCAATCAAGTCTTTTTTGTAATCTCTCCACGACATGCTTCCATTCAGCATTTGCGAGTCTCCGATAATACCGGATCCTAAAGTATGTGATAGGAAACTGGTCCAGCCCTAATCCGAACAGGCCGGCATATATGTGAGCCTTGTCTTGAGCCTCGCTAAAAAAACAATTCACTTTTATGAAAATTGATCCTAAGACCTCAGAGTTTCTCCAATGGGGATACAATTAATTTCAAATTTCTCGCTTTCTCAAGGTAATGATCCATGAAGAGAATCATCACCATATTGACGTATAGAGAGACCACCATTAAATAGATGATTTACTGCCCATCGATTTGGCCATCAACCTTGACATGCTCAATCATGACCGCTAGCTTATTTGTCACTATATTGAATATCTCAATTCTACATATTTTTTGCAATATCTTGTTTCTTGATGAGATGGGTCATGCTCAAATTTCTGCCCTTTATGTTTTTGAAAGGAGGTGGCTCAACAACAGCCACATGTGATGACCTAATACCTATGATTGGTATTGCCTATACCACCTATAAGTAGGGCTGGGCTCAACGTATAAGGTGCAAGTATATCACACACACACACACACACACACACACAGAGAGAGAGAGAGAGAGAGAGAGAGAGAGAGAGAGAGAGAGAGAGAGAGAGAGAGAGAGGTTGCACGACATGGATAGTGCCAACAAAAAGGCACTCGGTGTGGTGGCTACATTGGTGGCTCTGCAGCTGCTCCTGGCAGCTCCGATGGCCATGGCCCGCTCACCGCCGGCTCTAGAAGAAATGGCACAGTCTGCCAAGATAGCAATTGAACGCCTCATTTTGGAAACACCGGTAGAAAGCCGCCGTTGTGGCAGCAAGGAAACATGCTATACTGGTATGTGCTACACCCCTGGTTGCTATTGTGAGTACCCTCTCTGTGTGAGGCCATCAGCGGTTGCTGCTTGAAGCTACTTGATCGGCTCTTCCATCCTTGGACCCCTAATAAGATGTGAATGTTGGAACGATGTACGTCGTGGTTGCTTTCTTTCTGAAGAAATATGCTGAGTGTGAACTATGTACCTGGAGATGTGGGTAAGGGCGGTGTTGTTCTACTATACCTACGTTTGAGGAATAAATAAATGACATATGTGTGGGAGATGTGTGTATTTGTACTACCATGCCGCTATATAATATGTATCTCTTATGTACATTGCCTACTTTTTTCATCTTTAATTAACACTATGTGGGTGAATACTACCAGAAATGCGACTAAGCGTGTGAGCCAGCAGCCGACAGGAAAAGGGTTAGGGCCGTCAGGAAAATAATTCCTGTCGGCTGACCGACAGGAGGAACCTACAGCCATAGTCTGCCAGGAATAAATCATGCATGCATGATGCTTAAGAAAATGGAGAAATTGTTGTTCAAATGGGCGACAAGCTAAGTGAATGTGTACAAGATATGCTATGCTCGGATCTTCCTCAAATGTATTCTCAGCTCTCCAAGTTGTAAATTAACTCTTATAAATATGAAGTTCGGTTACTCCCAAATACATATATGAATTAATCATATATTCGGTCTGCTTCCCTTTGGAACGGCCAGCCCCTGAGAGCTAACCGCAAGATGGAGTCAGTGTATATAGTTCCCTTCTTAATAAACAATAAACACTCCCGACGGATGCTAAAAAAACCGACAAGCTGAATGAATATGTAGAAGAAATGCTATGGCTAGATCAGGTTGTTGGTTCCTTCTGGTGAAATATCAAACCATCCTAATGGTTTAATCGCCAGGTGGCATGATTAATTTCCAAGCAACATTACTTACCTGGACTGGTTAGATCACCCTGGAATTGGTTTTCTCGCAAGTTGGTCGTCTGCCTCTACCTCTGAATCTACCTGAGCTTGGGACCTGGTATGCATTTGCTGCATCTATTGGCACGGGAACATAATTTCAATGTGAATATTATCGTCTGGTTTGCGATTGCTTGAAATCCTCTCACACTTCAAACGGAGGTGCACATAGGGGAAGAATAGAATAATCAAATACAAGAACTGCAAAAGGTAGTTAATAGTTTGTATGGCCTTTCGTTGATGTGTCATAAGTGGCCATGTCTTTCATCAACAAGAAACCTGTACATGATTGGCATTCACAGATTTATGCAGTACAGTACATGGTGGTGCTAGCTTCGCTGACGAGGCTTTGCCGGCGACATTAATGGTGAATTTGCGTAAGCCCGTTTGTTGCGACATTAATGGGCTACAGCTTCTTGTTGGGTTCCTCAACAATTTTGCTCTCTAAAGGTTCCGTGGGGGTGCTACATCTTCTCATCAACCTAAGGCTGGTCATAGTGGGGAGTATTATATAGTAGTATCATGCATATGATACTATTGTATGATACTATCTTCATAGTGCATAGTATCATAAAGTTGTATCTAGATGACCTTATTTATTGACATGCATGACACATAGTAGCATAGCATTTAACATGTTACAATATCTACCTATGTTATTCTAACCCTCTCTCTCTTCTTTAATTATCTGCCACATCAGCATGTTTGCTATTTCCGAGTACATGATACTACCTTAGTTATGGCCAGCCTAAGAGTTACTCCAATGCCGATAATTTTTTTGTGCATAATCGGATAAGGTTGTGTTTGATCAAAACGTCCATGCGCGCAGAACATGATCTTGCATTAATAGCAAACAGTATGATCGGCGTGTCATGTCCTCCGGCAGTCCACATGGGCAACATACAACTAATGCAATCCATATGTGGATGTGGTTCATGTGCACGCATACAAAATATGATAAGACTATAGTGTATATGCACTGTACTCACACACAAAAAATTAGATCGTGAAGCAAATCAGTCCAGATGCGCTGGGTAGCTGCACAAATGATTCATGCATGAGCAGTGGTACAGGCTGTATGAGGGATTGATCCTGACCAATCAACCAACGCGCATGCACGACACCATGTCTGCCACAAGTTCCTAATTCATAAAATACTAAAGATGAAATGTTAATATGTTGCAATACATTTTTTGCAAAAACAACTGTCTCGTAATGCATGATATGCGTGGTGATAGGATAGTAACTTAACCCCTCATTTACGTGAGAAATAATGTTTGGTAGTTTTTTACTTTCCTCAGAAAAAGCTTGTCTATCACCTTGATTAAGATGCAAATACATTTGATTGACAAATATTTATTTGAAGGAAAAGTTTGTCAAAATACAAGAAAAAAGCTTGAAGAAATAATGCGTTTCTTGAAATTTATTACCGACGGGGCTCGAATAGTTTTCATCCGGCAACTTGTGTTTTTGACTTAAACAAATCAAAGTGTGTGCCAAGATGATGTGGAGATCAAGTCAGCATGCTTCTCATCTCCAATCGCCCACTCCCTCTCGGGCCACTGTCGGATGACGCCATCGATGGATCAAACAACAATCAAAAGGAGATGAGTGATAGAGTAGTAGTACCAGCTAGAAGATGCTACCCCACTTGAAGCAGGAAGACGACTGATCAGGCCCGCGGAACCGATGTGCCGTTACACATGGAAGGACAATGCACAATCTGAACCATTTGTTTTAGCCTAGACAGATCTCGTCCTGGTTCCATCTGCCACGTAACGAGCTCGATTTTCACCACGTGCGTGCATCTGCCATTATGTTTTGGCTTACGTGGACCGGAAACGATTAAAAGCAGTCGGATACTAACATGTGTAGAGTGGTGAAAATACATTGTCTTGCAGTCCCTCCGCCTTATTTTGTTTTTAGGGCTAGTTGTGCCATCAGCGGAACCCCCGTATTTGGTGTCGTGCTACCTTGGGTGTGTGCGTGTCTGAATTTGGTCTTATGCTTGTACTCTTGGTTTGATGCATGGTTTACTTTATATATAAAGTGGGGCGGAAGCTTTTTTTCGATAAAATACATTCTCCTTAAACTGGGCGGACGGAGTAGCACTTCTAGCCACATCCATTGGGATATTTCTTTTGTAGGGGAAGATCGATTGATTTTCTTTAATTTGTGTGTAAAATACTATAACTTCGGTCTTTCGGGACATCATTTTTCACAAACTTCTTTTATTCATACACATGTGCGCCTTTACAACGCAACGCCTGGCCTTAGCTAATAACTAGCCAGAAGACACGCGCAACATATGATCCACACACACTTGCCGTGCCATCCCACGACTTGAGAATCGCAGCGTCACACATTATCACACACATATGCTAAAGTGCCATGTAAAGCACTTCGCAAGTTTATTTATTCTAGCAAGCAGATGCTAACCGTAATACTATGCCCCTTCTTCCTCCAGTGGAGAGGTGGCCGGCCCATATCAACCAACCATTCATGGAGTAATGTAGAGCCCAATCGCGTCCAGGAAGGCACCAGCGCGTCCAAAGAAGCCGGCGATCTTACCCCCGTCAAGCACCGGGACGCGGAATGGAGTTCCGGTACCTGAGCCATATATCTTGGTAACCCCCTTGGAGGTGACAATTTTAAGAGACGTGACGATGTCGTCGGTCCCAAATTTACCCACCGTCCCGGAGATTTCGGTCACGTAGTTCGTAGCGTCTAGATTAATCTGCAAGAGATGGCAATCATCAGGTCATGTATGTAGGAGGTTTGTATATGAGTACATGTAGGAGAACTAGTAACCCTAGCCATCCAGATCAAACAATAATCAAAATCAATGATCAACATAGTATTGTGCAAGACAAAAATACAAACATTCCACGCACCGTATCTTCCGTGCCTCCAGTGCCACCCCACTTGATGCCGGAAGAGTGTTGAACGTTATCGGTGCCCACATAGGTGAATGCAATAGCGTCAACGATAGCTCCGCTACTGACGGTCATACTAACCATACGGATGGGCTTTGGCTGGACATCACGCTCGCTGCCACCATTCCCACCCCATGGCCCAATCTTCACAGGCTTGCTCTGAATTAATTAGAGGAGAGTATTACCATCAATTTACTCCGAAATTGAAGATGTTGACAAGATGTAAACACATACCATTCCATATTTGGTCAAACTCGTCCACTCTTTTGAAGAAAAGAAAACTAAGAACTACATAAGAGGATCAAACACATACCATTTTGGCTCCCGCTTTGCCAAATCCACCCAAAGCAACAACCTATGTATTGGCCTAGAAGAGTGACTTAGTTTGCTGGATGGCTTCGTTGATCGATCGAAAGCCACCTATATATAGCCGTACGTACACCCCGGCTCCCGATAGTTGATAAGCATAAAAGTAGTACACCGCTCACTGTCATTGAGACTGTTGTAAGATAAGATTAACTAATGCACACCATTCTTGTCTAATTAGACATGTCTGAAACTTGATAGCAATCTAATTACAGGCACATTTTACTGAATATCATTGTTGTAAATTACATACTGTTTGTAGTATCTAGAAGCGGCAGTGAAATTCTGGTAATGGGTCCATGTGTTCTCTGGTAACAATTTAGCAGTCATAAAGACTAATGATTAATCCCATTTCAATTTGCTTTAGATTCTATTGACAGCTGTCTCCATGCAATGCTTCATAATTTCAACCCGATGGACAATCCGACAGTCAAAAGACTCAACGAGATGATTGGTATATAAGATATACCTCTTCCTTTGCGTATCTCGCCTTATATTCCATTTTCCCAATACATAATCCATTTTACAAAGAGGAAAACCAAGTAGTAGAAAAGTATTGAGGTATACGCTATTGTATTTTGTGATCATATCTAAAATGCTTGACTCGAGCTTTGGAGATGACATGGGGTTTTAGGGGCTGTTATATGTTAAGATGCTTTATAAAATACATCAGTGTATTGCTCATGATGGTAGCTTTCACCAACTGTTATGGGCAGGATGGGTGTCATTAATTACATCCATATGGTAATATCCTATACGAGTATCTAACTGTTGCCACTGTATCAAAGATGGTTCTCCCTCCGTCCCATAATATAAAATAGTTCTTGACACTAGGCTAGTGTCAAAAACCCTGTTATATTATAGGACGGATGAAGTAATTCTTAATATGCCCTTGTTGCTCAGGCAACACTAATTATTAGAACTCCATACTTTTCCTACTTGTTTTTTCTAGCCGGATTTAGAGTGATGAGACGGTTTTACCTTTAAATCTGAACACTTCTATGTCTAAAATTATTTTGATGAGCATGCATAATAATAAAAAAGCCGATCCCGAGCAGCCGCGGCTGAGGGTTTCCGGGGTTCGCTTGTTGAGGCGTGGAAGGGAGAGAGAACGCGTTTGGCGTTGGGGTTTGGAGCTTTCGAAATAATTTGGCTCCAACCATGCTGCATGCATCTTTTTCAAAATAATTTGGCTCCAACCATGCTCACAGCTGCATTACTGTGCTGTACATAATCCACCATAATGCGGCCTGCTGATGCATGTGTGGAAACAATGAGACGTGCCGCATCAAAGAGCTTTCGTGCTCCAACACATGGCATGGCCGGGTGGATGCATGCATGCTCGTGATCTGGCAACAGCGTTCAGCCCATCCATGGCGTTTATGCTGTGCTCCTACTCAATCTCCATGCGCATGCCCAGTAGAAAATGGGCAGCTTACGTTAGCGGTGGGCCTTCAGAAGATGTTTTGTTCTGGACATGTAAAACTACTAGTGATGTTCATGTGTATCCGCATTCGAAGTTCAATCACACCATCTACCACGACTTATAACACCATTACAGCGTTCATTAGTGAATTACACGGATACTTATTTAAGTAGTTGATATTTATTTTTTTTGCGAACGAAATAATTCATTGATTAACTCGGATCAAAGGAGTCCTTTGTACATAGGGGAGCTATTTCTACCGGCATACAACGAAGCCACACCGCCGTTCGCTGTTCAACCCGACCGATCCGAGCAAGTGCATCGGCCATTCTATTCCTACTTCTTACTACATGTGATATCATATGTTCCCCCACCTCGTCTAGGGCACGTTTGATCTGCATCACAAGAGCCGCGCATGGTGATTTGTTGGTCTCGTCATGGATAATCATCTGCGCTGCTACCGAACAATCCGTCTCAAGGATCATAGGTAGCGAGCTCCAAGCTCTTGCAATTGCAATCCCCTTCGCACAAGCAGCAAGTTCCGCTTCTAGGGCAGATGAACAAGAGCGAAGATAGCGGCATGAGGAGAAGATAACCTGGCCATCCTCGCCACGGAGTACCATACCAGCACCTCCAGTGTGTTGTTCTGGATTGAATGCCCCATCGATGTTCAGTTTAGTCCGGCCTGGAGGTGGTTTAACCCAGCTGACATCCGGCTCTTCCACCTGTTTCCTCCTCTCCTCTTTCGGCCCTGGTTCCCAATGATAAGAGACTGCGATCTTCCCTTTGGTAATGTCCGCCGTTGGGTTATATTTTATGCACAACAGGGTATCAATGTAGCTACTGAGAAAACGTGTGGAGGCTTCAATAGGGGGAGTTGTCTTGCCATGGGTGATCTCATTGTGGACATGCCAAATGCGCCATAAGGTCATCAGCGTGGGTAGCCTCTCATTCGGTTGACATTGATCCAGTAGGTGTAGTAACCATTCTGATCCGTTGTTACTTATGTCCTCCAACTTGGGCATACTCCAGATTTTACCCATGTCCCTCCAGAGGCTTTGAGCAAGCGGGCATCTACAGAGAGCATGAAAAGTATCATCTGGCTCCATGCCACAGATAACACATGTATCGGTCACCCCAATGTTTCGCCGTTTCAAGTTAACCGCAGTGGCGAGTGAGTTGGTCGCGACACGCCATGCAAATACCCAGACTTTTGAAGGCGCAGGACATCCCCATAATGATTTCCAGATTGCTCTTGACCCATCAGGTACCCTGCTCGAGGCGCCCATAGCTGGTCTGTTCTTTTCAGCATGAGCTAGGCGATAAGCAGTACAGACAGAGAACACCCCCTTAGGATCTGGAGCCCATGCGATAACATCCTGGCCTAGCCTGTTCGGAGATGCCCTGATTTCAGAAATAGCCTTGACATCCATTGGCAGAAAGTATTGGCGGAGGGAGGACATGTTCCATTGCCCCTGTTCGTCAAGCAGCTCGGAGACTCTCCAAACCCGGCAATTACCTCTGCTTGAAATAGGACGATAGGAGTGTGGGCGCGGTATCTATGGATCTCTCCAAATCCGAATATGTTCCCCATTGCCGACACGACATATGAGTCCCTTCTTGAGTAGTTGTAGGCCATATGTGATAGCTTGTCAAGTTGATGATGCATTCCCAGTGAAGATTGTATGTTCCAGAGCGCCATTTGGATAATATTTCGCCTTAATGACTTGTGCACACAGGGAATCAGGTAGGGTTAGCAAATCTCCAGGCTTGCCGTGCCAAGATAGCTTGGTTGAACAACCGGAAGTCGCGGAATCCTAGTCCTCCTCTATTCTTTGGATCACAGACTTTCTCCCAAGATTTCCAGTGTGTTTTCCTTTTGCCATTTTTTTCTCCCCACCAAAAATTCCTTACCAGCCATGTCAGGTCCTCACACACTGATGCATGTAGCTTGAACACCCCGATAGTGTATGTGGGGATCCCCTCGGCTACTGCTTTGATCATAGTCTCCTTCCCCGCTTGTGAGAGGGTAGCCCCCATTCCAATATACGTTTTGTTAGGCTCTCTTGCAATTTCTGAAATTTACCTCTGTGCATTCTTCCATCTGGTGTGGGGAGCCCTAGATATTGCCCTTCAAAGTCTTGTTGTTGAACATCAAGGATCTGGCGCACTACTAGTTGGTTTGCTTCTAGACAAGCCTCCCCAAACTGAATAGAGCATTTTCGTGCATTGATGAGCTGACCTGTTGCTTGTGAATAGCTGTGAATAACCCCTTTGGCAAACGTGGCTTGCTCATGGTTGGCCTTGAAAAATAGGAGGGTATCGTCCGCGAACAGCAAATGAGAAACACCTGGGGCACATCGGCACACCTTAACTAGTTCGATATTATCGGACATCACCCCTTGTCGGAGGAGAGCAGAGAGGCCATCAACAACAAACAAGAACAAGAAAGGGGATAGGGGATCACCTTGTCATAGTCCACGCGAGGGTGTAAATGAGTCCAAGATATCTCCATTAAATTTGACAGAATAGCGCACGGATGTGACACAGGCCATAATCCATTGTACCCAATGTTGAGAGAAGCCAAGTTTTTCCATCGCTTTCCTTAGAAAGGTCCAATCCACACCGTCATAGGCCTTAGATAGGTCAAGTTTATAAGCACAGAAACTGTTCTCTCGGTTTTTCTCTTGGTGCATAAAATGTGAACACTCAAAGGCCAGCAACGCATTATCTGTAATCAGACTACCTGGAACAAAAGCACTCTGGGCTGGCGATATAATCTCATCTAGGATAGGGCGCACCCTGTTAACTAGGCATTTTGCCACGATCTTATATATCACATTGCAAAGACTTATTGGCCTGAATTATGTGAGGCGTGTAGGGTTAGATACCTTGGGAATTAGCACAATGATGGTCTCATTAACGCCTGGAGGCATCACCCCTGAGTGGAAGAAGGATTTGACAGTAGAAGTAATATCGTTCTTCATAACTGCCCAATTTTTCTGGAAGAATCTTGCAGGGAAGCCGTCATTACCAGGAGCCTTGAGGGGGCCGATTTGGAACAGACTGTCGGCTATTTCCTTATCAGAGAACGCCTTGCAGGGGTGGTTGTCTCTTGAGGAGAGATAGAGTTTTTTTTGTTTAGGGGAGGTTTCGTTAGTTAGAGGAGGAGGAAAAGGTGGATTGAGATTGGTTATCTCTTCGGGAGAGATAGAGATTGTTTATTTTTTTTTGTTCAAGGGAGGCTTCGTTAGTTAGAGAAGGAAGAAAAGGTGGATTAGAATCGTGTCACGATTGTTGGCATGTAGGAATAATTTTTTTTCCAAAATTGAGCAAACTTTTAGCCACTAATATTACGGATAGATCTACACCGTAAGAAATCGTTGGTCCACCAGATTAATGGCTCCTAATTTCTAATTAACATGCTAATTTCTATGGAGTCCCTAATTAGTATAAGTATAGATAGAACCGAGTCGAGTGATAGTGGTGTCGTTTTTTAGTACTACAATCAGTATTGAAATATTAATGTCGATAATCACAATACTGAGTTTTAGTACTCAAAGTAGTGATATAGAACTGAGGGTTATGTCGTGTTTTTTAAGTATTGAAATATTAACATGGACTATCCTGAATTTAGTACGAAAACTATTGATATAGAATCAGGTCGGATGATTGTGGTGCTATTTTTTAGTACTGAAATCAGTATTGAAGTATTAACATGGATAGCCGCAATACAATTTTAGTACATAAATTAGTGGTACAGAAATGAGTCGGGTGATTGTGGTTTTTTTGTCTGTATTGAAATCAATACGGAAATATTAACATGGATAATCGCAATATTAAATTTTAGTACTGAAATTAGTGAAACAGAACAGAGTCACATAATTGTCATACTCAAATCAATATTGAAGTATAGAACTGAGTCCGTTGATCGTGGGGTTGTTTTTAGTACTCAAATAAGTATTAAAATATTAACATCGAAAGTTAGAGTACCAAATTTTAGTATCAAAACTAGTTATATAAATCTGAGTTGGGTGATCGTGGTACCCATTTTTAATATTGAAATCAGTATTCAAATATTAATCTGGATAACCGCAATATTGAATTTTAGTATCAAAAGTAGTGATATAGAACCGAATGAGGTGATCGTGGAATTGTTTTTGAGTACTGAAATCAGTATTGAAATATTAGCGTGAACTATCACAATACTAATTATTAGGGTCTAAACTACTAATATAGAACTAAATCACATGATCATGTCGCTATTTTTTAATACAAAAATCAGTATTGGAATATTAACGTGGATAAGCGCAGTACTAAATTTTAGTACCAAAAGTAGTGATATAAATATGAGTCGGGTGCTAGTGCTGTTGTTTTTGGGTACTGAAATCAATATTAAAATATTAACGTGGATAGTAACTATACTCCTTTTTAGTATCGAAACTACTGCTATAGAACCGATCCGGGTCAGTATGGTGTTTGTTTTGAGTACTTAAATCATTATTGAAATATTTATGAATTTTATTATCCAAATTAGTGAGATAGAACAGAGTTAGGTGATCCTGGTACTGAAAGCTCATAATTGCAATACCGGATTACAGTAACAAAATTAGTGATATAGAACTGAATTAGATAATCGTTGTAGTTAAGTGTGTACTGATGTACACAAAACAGTTCGGTGTTCGAGGGCTGTTTTTCAGTATTTAAATATTAAGGTGGATAAACGGAATACCGAATTTTAGTACCAAAACTAGTGATATAGAACTCAGTCACGTGATCGTGGTGCTATTTTGTAGTACTGAAATCAGTATTGAAATATTAATGTGGATAATCGTGATACATATTTTCAGTACCAAATGTCGTGATAGAGAACTGAGTCGGGTGGTCATCCTGTTGTTTTTGAGTATTGAAAGCAGTATTGAAATATTGACATGGATAGTCACTATAATGAATTTTAATTCTGAAACTATTGATATACCACTCAGTTGGCTGATCGTGATGTTGTTTTTGAATACTGAAATCAACATTTAAACATTATCGTGTATAATCTCAACTTTAGAATTTAGTATCGAAATTACTTATATAGAACCGAGTTAGGTGATTGTCGTACTCAAATCAATACTGAAGTATATAACTGAATCCGCTAATGGTGGGCTATTTTCGTGTACTGAAATCAGTATTGAAATATTAATGTGAACAATCGCAATACAAATTTTAGTACCAAATGTAGTGATATAGAACCGACTCGGTTGACAATGGTGTTGTTTTTGAGTACTGCAATTAGTTTTAAAATATTAATGTGGATAGTCACTATATCGATTTTCAGTACCGAAACTACTCATATAGAATTGTGTCAGGTAACCATGGCGTTCTTTCAATACTGAAATCAGTATTAAATTATTAATGAATTTTAGTACCCAAATTAGTGATATAGAACTGAGTCAGGTGATCGTCGTACCGAAGTATAGAACTGAACCGGGTGATCGTGGTGTTATTTTTCAGTACTTAACTTAGTATTAAAATATTAACATGGATAATTGCAATACTGAATTGTAGTAAAGAAACTAGTGATATAGAACTGAGTAGGGTGACAGTGGTGCTATTTTTTAGTATCGAAATCAATATTGAAATATTACCATCGATAATTACAATACTGAATTTTATTACTCAAAGTAGTGATATAGAACTAAGTCGCGTTGTCTCGTGTTTTTTGAGTATTGAAATCATAAAGTGGATTGTACTGAATTTAATACCCGAATTATTGATATATAACTGAGTCGGGTGATCCTGGTGCTATTTTTTAGTTCTAAAATTAGTATTGAAGTATTAACATGGATAACCGCAATACAATTTTAGTTCCGAAATTAGTGATATATAACTGAGTTGGGTGATTGTGTTGTTTTTTGTCACTATTGAAATCAATACTAAAATGTTAACGTGGATAATCGAGTACCAAATTTTAGTACTAAAATTGGTGATATAGAACTGAGTCATATAATTTTAGTACTCAAATCAATACTGAAGTATACAACTGGGTCCGTTGTTCGTGGGGTTGTTTTTAGTACTGAAATAAGTATTGAAATATTGACGTGGTTAGTCAGAGTACCTAATTTTAGTACCAAAACTAGTGATATAGAACTATGTCGGCTCATACTAATTTATAGTACTAAAAATAGTGATACTAAATTATAGTACCAAAAGTAGTGATATATAGCTGAGTCGAGTGATAGTGTTGTTGTTTTTGTGTACTAAAATCAATATTGACATATTAACATGGATAGTCACTATACGGTTTTTTAGTACCGAAACTACTATAGAACTGAGTTTACATTGTGTTTGTTTTCAATATTAAATCAGTATAGAAGTATTAATGAATTTTATTACCTAAATTAGTGATATAGAACAAAGTCAGGTGATCGTTGTACTGAAAGTGGATAATTCCAATACCGAATTTTAGTATCAAAATTAGTGATACAGAACTGAGTCACGTGATCACCGTACTAATATATAGAACTAAATCGTGTGATTGTGGTGCTATTTTTCAGTACCGAAATAAGTATTAAAATATTAACATGGATAATCGCAATACTAAATTGTAGTAAAGAAACTAGTGATATAGAACTGAGTAGGGTTGCCGTGGTGCTATTTTTGAGTACTGAAATCAGTATTGAAATATTAACGCCGATAATCACAATACTAAAATTTAGTACTCAAAGTAGTGATATAGAACTGAGTCGTGTTATCTCGTGTTTTTTGAGCATTGAAATATTAACATGGACTATACTGAATTTAGTACCAACACTGTTGATATAGAATTGACTCGGGTGATCGTGGTGCTATTTTTTAGTACTAAAATCAGTATTTAAGTATTTACATGGATAACTGTAATACAATTTTAATACCGAAATTAGTGATATAGAACTAAGTTGGATGATTGTGGTCTTTTTTGTTAGTATTGAAATCAATAGTGAAGTATTAGCGTGGATAACTACAATACCAAATTTTAGTACTGAAATTAGTGATATAGAACTAAGTCAAATAATTATCGTACTCAAATCAATACTAAAGTATATAACTGAGTATATTGATCGTGGGGTTGTTCTTAGTACTAAAATAAGTTCTGAAATATTAATGTGGATAGTGAGAGTACTGAATTTAAGTACCAAAACTAGTGATATAGAAGTGAGTCGGCTCATCGTGGTACCATTTTTGTACAAAAATCAGTATTGAAATATTAACATGGATAACCGGAATATTTAATTTTAGTATCGAATGTAGTGATATAGAACCAAGTCACGTGATCGTGGAGTTCTTTTTTAGTGCCGAAATCAGTATTGAAATATTAGTGTGGTTAGTCATTATACTAACTTTTATTGCCAAAACTACTAATATAGCTAATATAGAACTAAATCAGGTGATCATGGTAATATTTTTCAGTACAGAAATTAGTATTGAAATATTAACGTGGATAAGCACAATACTAAATTTTAGTACCAAAAGTAGTGATATAGAATTGAGTCGGGTGATAGTGCTAGTATTTTTGGGTAGTGAAATCAATATTGACATATTAAGGTGATAGTCACTATACTCAATTTTAGTACCAAAACTACTGTTATATAACTGAGTCGGGTCAAGATGGTGTTTGTTTTGAGTAGTTAAATCAGTATTGCAATATTAATGAATTTTCTTACCCAAGTTAGTGATATAGAACAGAGTGAGGTTATCATGGTACTAAAAGTGGATAATTGCAATACCGAATTTTAGTATCAAAATTAGTGATATATAATTAAATTAGATAGTCATCAAACTCAAGTCAGTACTTAAGTAAGAACTCTTTTCTGTGATCGAGGGCTGTTTTTCAGTATTCAAATAAGTATTGAAATATTAACGTGGCTAATTAGCATATCAAATGTTAGTACCAAAACTAGTGATATAGAACCGAGTCACGTGATCGTGGTGCTATTTTTTAGTACTGAAATCAGTATTGAAATATTAATGCGGATAATCGCGATACATAGTTTCAGTACCAAAAGTCATGATATCGAACTGAGTCGGGTCATCATCGCGTTATTTTTGAGTATTGAAATCACTATTGAAATATTGACATGGATACTTACTATACTGAATTTTAATTCTGAAACTATTGATACCGCACTAAGTTGGGTGATCGTAGTGTTGTTTTTCAGTAATGAAATCATTATTTTAATATTAACGTGGATACTCACAATAGTAGATTGGAGTACCAAAATTCCTGATATAGAACTCAGTCAGGTGATTGTCGTACTCAAATCAATACTGAAGTATAGAATTGAGTCTGATGATCGTGGGGCTATTTTTCAGTATTGAAATCAGTATTGAAATATTAATGTGAACAATGGCAATACAAATTTTAGTACCAAAAGTAGTGATATAGAACCGACTCTGGTTATAGTGTTGCTATTTTTGAGTACTGCAATCAGTATTGAAATATTAACGTGGATAGTCATTATACCGATTTTAGTACCGAAACTACTCTTATAGAACTAAGTCGGGTAATCATGGTGTTTTTAGTACTAAAATCAGTATTGAAATAGTACTGAATTTTAGTACACAAATTAGTGATATAGGACTGAGTCGGGTAATCGTCGTACTGAAGTATAGAACTGAAAGGGGTGATCGTGGTGCTATTTTTCAGTACTCAAATTAGTATTAAAATATTAACATGGATAATCGCAATACTGAATTGTAGTAAAGAAAATAGTGATATAGAACCGAGTAGAGTGACAGCGGTGCTATTATTTAGTAATGAAATCAATATTGAAATATTAACGTCGATAATCACAACACTGAATTTTTGTACTCAAAGTAGTGATATAGAACTGAGTCGGGTTATCTCATCTTTTTTGAGTATTGAAATAGTAACGTGGACTATACTGGATTTAGTACCAAAACTATTGATATATAAATGAGTCGGGTGATCGTGGTGCTATTTTTTAGTATTGAAATCAGTATTTAAGTATTAACGTGGATAACCGCAATACAGTTTTAGTACCGAAATTAGTGATATGGAACTGAGTCGGGTGATTGTGGTGTTTTTTGTCAGTATTGAGATCAATACTGAAATATTAATGTGGATAATCACAATACCAAATTTTAATACTGAAATTAGTGATATAGAACTGAGTGAGATAATTGTCATACTCAAATCAATACTTGTGACATCCTCGACTTTTGCAACAGTAAATATTGTAATTAAGCTACAGAGATCAACCACTAATGATGCCACGTCATCGAATTCCCATCTCAGACCCGCGTTGATTCTAGTCTGTCCGGACCCAAAATTGGAAGACAAAAGAAAAGTACTTTATAAGTTCATTACAAATATCCAAAGAATATATATAAAATGGAAAGTATTAAAAATAATAATGAGAAAATAAAGTATAAAACAAAAGTATTTAAAAAGAAAGATCGAATAGTAAAATAAATAATGTAAGAAACAAAAAAAAGGAAAAAAAGAAAAAAAAGCAACCCCCACCCCCTGGCCGAGCTGGGCCAAAAGGCCCAACTGGCCAGCCCACCCCGCGCCACCCTCCCGCTCAAAACCCTAGCGCCCCCCTGGCGAGGGAGCCTCTCCTCGCTACTCCCTCCCCCCTGAGCGCCGCCAGCCTAACCCTCGTGGGGGGCCCCACCCCCACGCTCTCTCTCTCTCCCGTAACCCTCCCTCGCGAGAGCCCCTCCCCCCCCCCCACGCTCTCTCTCCCATCTCCCGTAACTCCCTCTCTCTCCCGTGACTCCCTCCCCCACGTCAGATCTCCTCCCTCCCCCACGAGTCCTCTCTTCTCCCGTCGGCTCCCTGCTCCTCCAACCGCTGGCGGCCTCGCCCCGTCGGCCCCTCTACTCCCGGCCGGCGCGCCACTCCCCTACCCCCTCCACCCTCTCGGCCCCAAGCCCCGGCCCTCGTCGGCCCCTCTAATCCCGGCCGGCGAGCCCCTCGGCCTCCTCCTTCCCGCCGGCGAGCCGCCCCCCCTTGGCCTCCACCCCGCCGGCAGGGGCCCCGGCCTCCTCGAGGTCCCTCTTGCCGGCCTCACCCACTCCGGCCGGCTCCATCTCCAGGGGTCCCTCCTCACCGGGCCCCCTCTCGGTGAACCTCCGGCCGGCTCCTCCTCGCAGGCACGACCTCTCCGGTGACCGGCATCATCGTCACCGTCACCGCCTCGTCCACGCCGTCTCCTCCGCCTCTTCACGCGAACTCCGGCTTCACCGGCTCCTCCCGTCAACGTCGGTGAGCCCCTCCTCGGGCTCCTCCCACCGTCGCATTCCCCTCACCGCCCCGGTCCCGTTCCGGCAAACGGGACCTCGATCCGTCGACGGTAGACTCCGGTAGGTAGTTTTGAACATTTGGTTCTTCTATGTTGAGTTAGCACAGAGAGAGTTCTCTGTCTCTCTGTTAACAGAGAGGGAGATGAGAGTTTTGAAAATAAAATAAAATAATAAATGATGTATTAGATGCGTATGTATGTATGTATGTATGTATGAGATACGATGTATGTATTTGCGTATATGGATATTTAGAGGAATACGACATTTGTATGGTTATGTATTTGTGATTAATAAAATGAGTAAATGGCCTTAGGCCACTTACCGGTGGGGCGAATGCACCCGCTGTCTATGACAGGGAGACCCCACGCGATATTAAAATAAAAATAAAAATAATGTTTTTATTAAATAAATAAATAAATAGATAAAATAATTAATTAATGAGTTACTGACTTAGTTAAATAAATATATAAGTTAATCTGTTAATTAGAATAATTAATTAACCTAATGAGAGAATGACACGTGGGTCCCCCCACTAAATTAATCTGATAAATCAATATTTAATCGATATTAAAACTTGTGCCTATGACGTTCGGGACCCGCTGGTCAGTTGACCGGTCAAATGTTGATGTCAGCCTGACATCGCGATGATGTCATAATGGGATTTTATTAAATCATTTAAATCTGTTTTTAATTCCTAAATAATTAATACAACTTTGCAAATTAATATTAAATAATCCGTAAGTCAGATCAAAATAATTTCAACATGAAAGTTGATCAGCAGAACGAGACGAACCCGGATACACGGTCCGTTCGTCTGTCACGCGTCCCTAGCATAGCAAACATGGAACTTTTCCATCGTTTCCAGTATAACCGGTAGTAGCCCGAGACCCGGAAAATATCGTCAGATATTCTTCCGACCCGTCTATGACGGATGTTGCTGCGTTAGCTCATGTCTAGCCTGCATCTTGCCATGTCATGCTTTGTGTTGCATCGGTGCTATTATTTATTGTTTCTTCCCCCTCTTCTTACCGGTAGACCCCGAGACTGACGCTGCTGCCGGGTACATCTACGACCCTGCCGATCAGTCCTTTGCCGCAGAGCAGCAAGGCAAGCAAACTCCCCTTGATCATTCCTATATCGCCTATGTCTTTCTTCCTACTGCTTGCATTAGTATTTTGCTACTGTTGTAGTTAGCTCCTATATCTGATGCATAGCCTATTTTTGATGAACTGCTACTTTCAGTCCGGTAGTTTAAACCTGCTTAGTATAGGTGGAGCTGTCATCCCCTCAGACCCCATAGTCCCGTTGCCCCGCTTGTTTTCAAATCTCGATCTCTGATCGACGAGCCAGACCCGACACAGCACATTCACCCCCCCTTCGTTGTACGACGCTATGAGATACTATCGGGTACCGAGGGTGACACCTCACTAAGTACTCCTGATGATATCTCTGTAGTATAGCTAGTCGGTCGTGGTTATCGAGGGTGATTCCTCTTTCACCATTCCTGATGACGTCTCTGTCGTGCCACCCCGCGAGTGTGGGACCCCCGAGGGTGGTTCCTCTAAGCCCACCTTGACGGGTACATCGTTCGGAATCCAACAAGGGTGATGCCTCGGATTCCCCCGATGTTACAACCACACAGTTACTCGACCATGTTACTGGGATCATTGGTGTTTAGTTGTAAGACGGGTGGATTCCCGTGAGACTGTGTTGCTGGCCTAATTTAAAATGCTAATGGATTTGGGTATTTGATCTCGGTTGGTCGGAGACCTTTTCGCACTAACCGGCTACGCGGGAAGAATTATGGGTACTCGGCGTCGCGGTATCAGCCAAAGCTTTTCAGATGCCAGCAATGTAGCGGCGCGCGCCCGAGTGGTCCCGAGATGCATCGCGCTTGTGATTAAGGGATGCTAGGACTGACATCGGCCGCCCACGCCACGTGCAGGAGCGTGAAGGGGAACTGGGCCCACGAACCCTTTGTGCTTAGGATTTAGACCGGCGGGCTGGCCTCTCTGATTAGTCTTAGGTGGGGCTGCGACGTGTCGATATTCCGAGGCCGGGCAGGACCCAGAAAAGTATGTCCGACCAGAGTGTTATCGAGCGTGACGGGACATGTGGTGCACCCCTGCAAGGATGAAAATTAACTATTCGGATAGCCGTGTCCACGGTTACAGGACGACTTGGAGTTGTGCCCCGATCTTTTACAACTACAATTGTTACTTAACTGGAATTAGTTTGCCTCGGGATTGCTTCCTCGCAGGGAGTCGAGGGAGGATCTTTAGGCGTGACCTCACTTTAATATTGCTGCAACAATATGATTATTAATGTGTTACCCCCTGTTCTACTCTCGTCTATTGCTGCAAGACCCTGAAGATGCTAGTCTTCGATAGGACTAGGCCTTCCCTCTCTATTCTCGCTTTGCTGCAGTCAGTCCACATATAACCCCCCTTCTTTGATACTGATGCATAATTAGAATAGTTCTGATGTAAGACTTGCGAGTACTTTGGATGAGTACTCACCGCTGCTTTGCTCCCCCCTTGTCCCCTTGATCCGTTTGCTGCGACCAGATGATGGAGCCCAGGAGATGGAGGTCCCCGCCACCAACGACTGCTACCCCGACGGTGCCTACTACTACGTGGAGGCCGCTGATGATCAGGAGTAGTTAGGAGGTTCCCAGGCAGGAGGCCTCGCCTCGTTCGATCGTTGTATCTTTTGTGCTAGCCTTCTCTAAGGCACCCCATGTTTTATGTCTGTACTCAGATATTTGTTGCTTCCGCTGACTCGTGTGTTTATCGAGCTTTCGTATTCTAGCCCTCGAGGCCCCTGGCTTGTAATATGAAGCTGATGTTATTTTATTTGCGTCTAGAGTTGTGTTGTGATATCTTCCCGTGAGTCCTTGGGTTTGATCGTACGCAATTGCGTGTATGGTTAGCGTACGATTAAGCCGAGGGCGTCACAATACTGAAGTATATAACTGAGTCCGATGATCATGGGGTTGTTTTTTGTACTGAAATAAGTATTTAAATATTAAATGGATAGTCAAAGTACCGAATTTTAGTACCAAAACTAGTGATATATAATTGAGTCGGCTGATCGTGGTACCTTTTTTGTACTGAAATTAGTATTGAAATATAAACATGGATAATCGTAATACTGAATTTTAGTACCAAAAGTAGTGACATAGAACCGAGTCATGTCATCATTGAGTTGACTTTGAGTAATCTAATTAGTATTCAAATATTAGTGTGGATAGTCACTATAATAATTTATAGTGTCGAAACTACTAATATAGTACTAAATCGTATGATCATGGTGCTATTTTTCAGTACAAAAATCAGTATTCAAATATTAACGTGGATAAGTGCAATACTAAATTTTAGTATCAAAAGTAGTGATATAGAACTGAGTTGGGTGAATGAGTTGTTGTTTTTGGATACCGAAATCAATATTGAAATATTAACTTGGATAATCGCTATACTCATTTTTAGTACCGAAACTACTGCTATAGAACTGAGCCACGTCAACATGGTGTTTGTTCCATGTACTTAAATCGGTATTGCAGTATTAATGAATTTTATTACCCAAGTTAGTGATATAGAACCGAGTTAGGTGATCGTTGTACTGAAAGTGGATAATTGCAGCATCGAATTGTAGTACGCAAATTAGTGATATATAAGTGAATCAGATAATCATTGTACTCACGTCAGTGCTGAAGTAGAGAACTCGGTTCGATGGTCAAGTGCTATTTTTCAGTACTGAAATATGCATTGAAATATTAACATGGATAATCACAATACTGAATTTTTGTATCAAAACTAGTGATATAGAATTGAGTTACATGATCGTGGTACTATGTTTTAGTACTGAAATCAGTATTGAAATATTAATGTGGATAATCGCGATACATAGTTTCAGTACCAAAAGTCGTGATATAGAACTGAGTCGGGTGATCATTGTGTTCTTTTTTAGTACTGAAATCAGTATTGAAATATTGACATGGATAGTCACTATACTGAATTTTAATCCTGAAACTATTGATATAGCACTAAGTTGGGTGATCATGGTGTTGTTTTTCAGTGGTGAAATCAGTATTTTAATATTAACATGGATACTCACTACAGTAAATTTCAGTACCGAAGTTACTGGCATAGAAGTGAGTGAGGTGATTGTCGTACTGAAATCAATACTGAAGTATAGAACTAAGTCTGATGATCGTGGGGCTATTTTACAGTACTGAAATCAGTATTGAAATATTAATGTCAAAAATCACAATACGAAATTTAGTACCAAATGTAGTGATTAGTGGTGTTGTTTTTTAGTACTGCAATTAGTATTGAAATATTAACGTGGATTGGTACTATTCCAATTTTTAGTACCGAAACTACTCATATAGAACCGAGTCGGGTAATCATGGTGTTTTTTCAGTACTGAAATCAGTATAGAAATGTTATTGAATTGTAGTACCAAATTAGTGATATAGAACTGAGTCAGGTAATCGTCGTACTGATGTATAGAACTGAATCGGGTGATCGTGGTGCTATTTTTTATTACTAAAATTAGTATTAGAATATTAACATGGATAATTGCAATACCGAATTGTAGTAAAGAAAATAATGATATAGAACCGAGTAGAGTGAATGTGGTACTATTTGTTAGTACTGAAATCAGTATTGAAATATTAACGTCGATAATCCCAATACTGAATTTTAGTACTCAAAGTAGTGAGATAGAACTGAGTCGGGTTATCTCGTGTTTTTTGAGTATTGAAATATTAGCATCGACTATACTTAATTTAGTACCAAAACTATTGATATAGAAATGAGTCGGGTGATCGTGGTGCTATTTTTTAGTATTGTAATCAGTATTTAAGTATTAACGTGGATAACCGCAATACAGTTTTAGTACCGAAATTAGGGATATGGAACTGAGTAGGGTGATTGTGGTGTTTTTTGTCAGTATTGAAATCAATACTGAAATATTAATGTGGATAATCACAATACCAAATTTTAATACTCAAATTAGTGATATAGAACTGAGTGAGATAATTGTCATACTCAAATCAATACTGAAGTATATAACTGAGTCCGATGATCATGGGGTTGTTTTTAGTGATGAAATAAGTATTGGAATATTAACATGGATAGTCAAAGTACCGAATTTTAGTACAAAAACTACTAATATAGAACTAAGTCGACTCATCTTGGTAACATTTTTTGTACTGAAATCAGTATTGAAATATTAACATGGATAATCTTAATACTGAATTTTAGTACCAAAAGTAGTGATATTGAACTGAGTCAGGTGATCGTGGAGTTGTTTTTCAGTAATTAAGTCAGTATTGAAATAATAGGGTGGATAGTCACTATACTATTTTTTAGTGCCCAAACTACTAATATAGAACTAAGTCGTGTAATCATGGTGTTATTTTTCAGTACAAAAATCAGTATTGCAATATTAATGTGGATAAGCGCAATACAAAATTTTAGTATTAAAAGTAGTGATATAGAACTGAGTTGGGAAAATGAGTTGTTGTTTTTTGATACTGAAATCAATATTGAAATATTAATATGGATAGTCAGTATACACAATTTTAGTACCGAAACTACTCCTATATAACTGAGTCGGGTCAACATGGTGTTTGTTTTGAGTACTTAAATCAGTATTGCAATATTAATGAATTTTCTTACCCAAGTTAGTGATATAGAACCGAGTTAGGTGATCGTTGTGATGAAAGTGGATAATTGCAGCATCGAATTTTAGTATGGAAATTAATGATATATAATTAAATTAGATAGTCATCAAACTCAAGTTAATACTGAAGTAAGAAATATTTCGGTGATCGAGGGCTGTTTTTCAGTATTGAAATATTAACGTGGCTAATCAGAATGCAGAATGTTAGTACCAAAACTAGTGATATAGAACCGAGTCACGTGATCGTGGTGCTATTTTTTAGTACTGAAATCAGTATTGAAATATTAATGTGGATAATCGCGATACATAGTTTCAGTACCAAAAGTCGTGATATCAAACTGAGTCGGATCATCATCTCGTTATTTTTTAGTACTTAAATCACTATTGAAATATTGACATGGATACTCACTATATTGAATTTTAGTTCCGAAACTATTGATACCGCACTAAGTTGGGTGATCGTGGTGTTGTTTTTCTGTACTGAAATCAGTATTTTAATATTAATGTGGATACTCACAATAGTAGATTTCAGTACCAAAATTCCTGATATAGAACTCAGTCACGTGATTGTCGTACTCAAATCAATACTGAAGTATAGAATTGAGTCCGATGATTTTGGGGCTATTTTTCAGTACTAAAATCAGTATCGAAATATTAATGTGAACAATGGCAATACAAATTTTAGTATCAAAAGTACTGATATAGAACCGACTCTGGTTATAGTGTTGCTGTTTTTGAGTACTACAATCAGTATTGAAATATTAACGTGGATAGTCATTATACCGATTTTTAGTACCGAAACTATTCTTATAGAACTGAGTTGGGTAATCTTGGTGTTTTTCAGTACTAAAATAAGTACTGAAATATAACTGAATTTTAGTACCAAAATTAGTGATATAGGACTGAGTGAGGTAATCGTCGTACTGAAGTATAGAACTAAAAGGGGTGATCGTGGTGCTATTTTTCAGTACTGAAATTAGTATTAAAATATTAACATGGATAATCTTAATACTGAATTGTAGTAAAGAAAATAGTGATATAGAACCGAGTAGAGTGAAAGTGGTGCTATTATTTAGTAATGAAATCAATATTGAAATATTAACGTCGATAATCACAACACTGAATTTTTGTACTCAAAGTAGTGATATAAAACTGAGTCGATTTATCTCATCTTTTTTGAGTATTGAAATAGTAACGTGGACTATACTGAATTTAGTACCAAAACTATTGATATAGAAATGAGTCGGGTGATCGTGGTGCTAGTTTTTAGTACTGAAATCAGTATTTAAGTATTAATGTGGATAACCGCAATACAGTTTTAGTATCAAAATTAGTGATATGGAACTGAGTCGGGTGATTGTGGTGTTTTTTATCAGTATTGAAATCAATACTGAAATATTAATGTGGATAATCACAATACCAAATTTTAATACTGAAATTAGTGATATAGAACTGAGTGAGATAATTGTCATACTCAAATCAATACTGAAGTATATATGTGAGTTCGATGATCATGGGGTTGTTTTTAGTACTGAAATAAGTATTGAAATATTAACGTGGATAGTCAAAGTACCGAATTTTAGTACCAAAACTAGTGATATATAATTGAGTCGGCTGATCGTGGTACCTTTTTTGTACTGAAATTAGTATTGAAATATTAACATGGATAATCGTAATACTGAATTTTAGTATCAAAAGTAGTGATATAGAACTGAGTCATGTCATCATTGAGTTGACTTTGAGTAATCAAATTAGTATTCAAATATTAGCGTGGATAGTCACTATAATAATTTATAGTGCCGAAACTACTAATATAGTACTAAATCGTATGATCATGGTGCTATTTTTCAGTACAAAAATCAGTATTCAAATATTAACGTGGATAAGTGCAATACTAAATTTTAGTACCAAAAGTAGTGATATAGAACTGAGTTGGGTGAATGAGTTGTTGTTTTTGGATACCGAAATCAATATTGAAATATTAACTTGGATAATCGCTATACTCATTTTTAGTACCAAAACTACTGCTATAGAACTGAGCCACGTCAACATGGTGTTTGTTTTGAGTACTTAAATCGGTAGTGCAGTATTAATGAATTTTATTACCCAAGTTAGTGATATAGAACCGAGTTAGGTGATCCTTTTACTGAAAGTGGATAATTGCATCATCGAATTTTAGTACGCAAATTAGGGATATATAAGTGAATCAGATAATCATTGTACTCAGGTCAGTGCTGAAGTAGAGAACTTAGTTCGATGGTCAAGTGCTATTTTTCAGTACTGAAATAAGCATTGAAATATTAACGTGGATAATCACAATACTGAATTTTTGTACCAAAACTAGTGATATAGCATTGAGTTACATGATCTTGGTACTATGTTTTAGTACTAAAATCAGTATTGAAATATTAATGTGGATAATCGCGATACATAGTTTTAGTACCAAAAGTCGTGATATAGAACTGAGTCGGGTGATCATTGCGTTCTTTTTTAGTACTGAAATCAGTATTGAAATATTGACATGGATAGTCACTATACTGAATTTTAATTCCGAAACTATTGATATAGCACTAAGTTGGGTGATCATGGTGTTGTTTTTCCGTACTGAAATCAGTATTTTAATATTAACTTGGATACTCACTAGAGTAAATTTCCGTACCGAAATTACTGACATAGAAGTGAGTGAGGTGATTGTCGTACTCAAATCAATACTGAACTATAGAACTAAGTCCGATGATCGTGGGGCTATTTTACAGTACTGAAATCAGTATTGAAATATTAATGTCAACAATGGCAATATAAAATTTAGTACCAAATGTAGTGATTAGTGGTGTTGTTTTTTAGTACTGCAATTAGTATTGAAATAGTAACGTGGATAGGTACTATACCAATTTTTAGTACCGAAACTACTCATATAGAACCAAGTCAGGTAATCATGGTGTTTTTTCAGTACTGAAATCAGTATAGAAATATTATTGAATTTTAGTACCAAATTAGTGATACTAGTCGTCAACCCGTGCACATGCACGGGTTGGCTATTTGAGAATACATAAACATATACAATTATAAGTGTTCTTGTGTTTTCATTTGAACTTTACAAATGTAAAAAAAGAGTCTCTGTCATGTTATGGTTAAAAAATGTCTTTGTATAAGTATCTATCGTGATACTTTTGGTTTCCTTCTCCCATTAAATCAATAATATCCCAAATGAACATGCATCGGGTTAAATCAATCATAGAAACAATGAAGAACGATGCTACGTATAAAGAGAAGAAAAATGTCATTATGAAAGGAACACATAGTATACAAATTTGTCAAAAATAACACATAGAAAAATGTCATATGAGGTTATTTTCTCATTTATTTTTATTAGATACCTATCCGTGCAAATACCGTATTCCTCTAAATATCCAAATACACAAATACATACATCACATCTCATACATACATACGACATCTAATACAACAATTGTTTTTATTTCTTTTCTCTCAAAAACTCTCAACACTCAACTCTCTCTCTCTCTGTTAACAGAGACAGAGAACAACTTTCTCTAACACCACCTAGAGGAACCAAAAACTCAAATCTTCCTACCGGAGTCCACCCTCGACGGATCGAGGCCCCGTTTGCCGGAACGGAACCGGGGCGGCGAGGAGATCGACACGGTGGGAGGAGCCCGAGGAGGGGCTCACCGACGGTGACGTGACGGCCCGGTGAAGCCGGAGTTCGCACGTAGTTGACGGTGGAGACGGACGTGGAGGCGGTGACGGTGCCGATGGTGGTGATGTGCCGACGAGGGGGAGCCCGTGAGGAGGGCCCCCCGGAGATGGAGCCGCCGACGGTGAGGGGCGGCCACCGTAGAGAGGGCTGCCGGAGATGGACCTCCCGGAAGGGGCCGGCCGCCGAGATGGGGGGGCCGAGGTGGCCGGCGCCCCTGCTGGCGGGGTGGAGGCCGAGAGGTGGGGGGGGCCGGGAGAGGATGGTCGGTGGAGGGAGGCGGCCGTGGGGAGAGGAGGCCGCCGGCGTGGTGAGGGGGACCGAGGGGGGCCGCCGGTGGGAGGAGGAGTGGCCGCCGGGGGGGAGGCCGCCGGCGGGAGGAGGTGGCCGCCGGGGATCTGCGGGAGGGAGAGGGGCTAGGTGGAGGCGACGTGAGAGGGAGAGGCGAGAGGGGCAGAGGGGGGCGACGGGATCTCGGGGGTGGGGGGGCTCTCGTGAGGTGGGGGGGCCGAGAGAGGGGGAGGAGATGGCGCGTGGGGTGGGGCCCCCCACGAGGGGGGGGCTGGCGGCGGCGGCGTGGGAAAGGGAGGGAGTAGCGAGTGGGGGGGGGTGGCGCCCAGGAGGGCGATTAGGGTTTGGCGGGAGGGGGCGCGGGAGGTGGCCGGCTGGGCCTTGAGCCCAGTTGGGCCACGGGGGGGTTGTTTCCCTTTTTTTTGATTTGTTTTATTTTGTTTTCTCTTTTCCCTTTTCTTTTTATTAATCCTTTCTTTCAGTTTTCTTTTCTTTCTTTTATCATTATTATTTCTTTAATACTTTCCTTTTATATATATATCCTTTTAATACTTGTAATGAACCGATAAAGTGCTTCCCTTTGCTTTCAAATCATCGATCCGGACAGACGCGAATCCACGCGGGTCGGAGATGGGAATTCGATGACGTGGCATCATTAGCGGTTGATCACTGTAGCTTAATTACAATCACTACTGTAGCAAAAGTCGAGGATGTCACAATTCTCCCCTACTAACAAGAATTCTCATCCCGAGAATTAAGAGGTAGAGGGAAAGAGCCCGGGGTATTCATCACGAAGATGATCCTCGCGTTCCCAAGTGGCTCCATCTTCGGAGTGATTTGACCACTGCACCTTAAGGAACTTGGTGACCTTGCGACGATTCTTACGTTCAGCTTGGTCGAGAATGCGGACCGGGTGCTCTTTATAAGAGAGGTCTTGTTGTAGCTCAAGCATATCGTGATCCACTGCTCGAATAGGATCCTTGAAGCAGCGACGGAGTTGAGAAACATGGAAGACATCGTGAACCTGAGAAAGGTTCGCCGGCAGTTCCAATTGATAAGCCACTCTTCCACGCCTTTCGAGAACAGTGAAAGGACCAATATAACGAGGAGCTAACTTGCCCTTGATTCCGAAACGGTGTGCACCTCTCATTGGTGTAACACGAAGATAAGCCTTTTCGCCAGGTTGATAGACCATATCTTGATGATGACGGTCATACTGACTTTTCTGACGAGACTGAGCAGCCTTCAGATTCTCATGAATAATGCGGACTTGATCTTCGGCATGTTGAATAATATCCGGACCGAAGAGTGATCGTTCCCCAGTTTCTGACCAATTCAGAGGAGTTCGACACCTTCGCCCATACAATACTTCGAAAGGGGCCATCTTCAGACTAGCTTGATAGCTATTGTTGTAAGAGAACTCGGCATACGGGAGAGATTCCTCCCATTTCTTACCGAAAGAAATGACACAAGCTCGAAGCATGTCCTCGAGAATTTGGTTGACTCGTTCAACTTGTCCCTGGGATTGAGGATGAAATGCAGTGCTGAAGGACAGATGAGTCCCCATAGCCTTCTGAAAACTTTCCCAAAATTTCGAAGTGAACAAGCTGGCACGGTCCGAACTGATTACCAACGGAATACCGTGAAGCGAAACAACTCTTGACATATAAAGGTCTGCCAGCTGACTAGCATTAATCGTTTCTTTGACGGCCAGGAAATGTGCAACTTTGGACAGTCGATCAATGACGACAAGAATAGCATCATTACCTTTCTGAGACCTGGGAAAACCAGTGACGAAGTCCATTTCAACGTGATCCCATTTCCACTCGGGAATAGAGATAGGTTGCAGAGTTCCAGCAGGCTTTTGGTGTTCTGCTTTGATACGCCGGCATATATCACATTCTGCCACATAGCGTGCAATGTCTTGTTTCATATTGGGCCACCAGAATCTTTGCCGGATGTCTTGGTACATCTTGGTACTACCCGGGTGAATAGATAATGGTGTGTCATGAGCTTCTTCCATCACCCTCCCAGTCATCCTGAGATTTTCCTTCTTATTTGGGACGAATAGGCGACCCTTGAAATACAAGGCGCCACCTTCATCAACAGTGAAAAAGGAGGGTTTACCCTTCGCAATATAACTCTTAATCCTGTCGACATCATCGTCAAAGTTTTGTATATTCTTTGTGGAGCTCACAAGATCTGGTTCAACCACTAGGTTACTGAGGGAACCCTGATTAATAACACGAAGGTTCATCTTTTGATACTCTTCAGGAGGAGGAACAAGGTAACCCTGAGGAACAATGTGGAGGTTCAGCTTACGGAATTCCTCTTGCAGACGATCGTGAACCTGATGAACCTGGAGGTGGTTGCAGTATGACTTGCGACTTAAGGCATCAGCCATTACGTTAGCCTTGCCAGGGGTATATGATATACTACAGTCAAAATCTGCTATACGCTCCATCCATCTTTGTTGACGCAGGTTCAGCTCCGGTTGAGTGAACAAGTACTTCAGACTTTGATGGTCGGTGTAGATTTCACAGCGATTACTGACAAGGTATTGTCGCCATTCCTTCAATGCATGAATGACTGCGGCAAGCTCGAGATCATGAACTGGGTAGTTCTCTTCATGAGCACGCAGTTGACGTGAAGCATAAGCGATCACCTTGCGATCCTGCATTAGGACACAACCTATTCCTTGACGAGAAGCATCACAGTATATGACGAAATCCCTTTTCGTATCTGGAGGAGCAAGTACTGGAGCGGACGTCAGTTTGTCCTTGAGCGTTTGGAAACTTTCCTGACACTTATCAGTCCATTCATACTTAACACCTTTGTGAAGCAGGTTGGTTAAGGGCTTCGCAATCTTGGAGAAGTTCTCGACGAATCGACGGCAATAGTTGGCGAGTCCGAGAAAACTTCTGACTTGCTTGACATTCTTCGGGGGAGTCCAGTCAAGAATAGCTTGAATTCGTTCGGGGTTGACCGCAATACCATCCTTGGAAATCACATGACCAAGGTAAGTCACTTCGTCTAGCCAAAACTCACATTTGGAATACTTCGCATAGAGTTTATGCTCCCGAAGCTTATCCAGTACAAGACGAAGATGTTCAGCATGCTCTTCTTTGTTCTTTGAAAACACCAGAATATCATCCAGATATACCACGACAAATTTGTTGAGGTAGTCCATGAATATATAATTCATCAGTCGAGAGAAGGTTGCCGGTGCATTGGTTAAGCCGAAAGACATGACAGTGTACTCATATGATCCATATCGAGTAACAAAGGCGGTCTTTGGAATATCCTCCTTGCGAACACGGATCTGGTGGTATCCCAACCTCAAGTCGAGCTTAGAGAAAACGGTGGAACCAGCAAGTTGATCATACAAATCATTTATCCGCGGGAGAGGATATTTGTTCTGAATAGTGGCCTGGTTGATAGGACGATAGTCCTGAACCAATCGATTTGTCCCATCCTTCTTCTTAACAAAGAGAGAAGGTGCTCCCCAAGCAGAGGAACTCGGACGGATGAAACCCAGACGGAGCGAGTTGTCAATTTCTTGCTTAAGTTCAAGGAGTTCATGTGGTGGCATTTTATAAGGACGCTTGGCAATAGGAGTGGTACCGGGTACCAAGTCAATGACAAACTCGACAGCTCGAGCAGGGGGAATCCCCGGAAGTTCTTCTGGAAAAACATCTTGGAATTCTCGGACCACTGGTATGTTTTCAATCCCTTCAAGAGGCGACGTATTTAATGCATTCAAAGCATACAGCCGTGCCTCAGCATTACGGACGAGATGAGCGTGGTAGCTTACTAGTTCATCTGAAGGGTGTAGGAGGTGGACGGTTTTGGTGGCACAAATGATCGATGCCGTATGAGCTTTCAACCAGTCCATCCCCAATATGAGATCAATGTTGGATGACTTTAGTAGGATGGTGTTGGCAAGGAATTCTAATCCTTCAATTTCAACTGGAACATGGGGCAAACCACAGAGGTTCGGCATTCGCCCCCAGGGGTGTTTACTACTATCGGGATGTTCATCTCTTCGCTCCTAATGTCATGCATGTATGCAAAATTTTCCGACATAAAGGAATGCGATGCTCCTGTATCAAACAATACAGAAGCAGGTACTGAGTTAACGAGAAGTGTACCCATCACGGTAGCAGGCTGGTCTTGAGCTTGACCCATATCAATGTTGTTGGCCTGACCACGAACATAAGCAGGCTTAGTGTTGAAGTTGCGGTTCTGGTTGTTGCCACGGCCAGTTGCGGGAAGTGCCAGCTGATTTTGATTCTGCCTGCAGTCTCTAGCACGGTGACCTGGACGGCCACACTTGAAGCACAGCCCGTCCTCAGGACGGGAAGGAGGAACTCGAGGCGGTGGAGCTGGAAGCCTCGGCTGCCTAGGTGGTGGAGGAGGCAGGCGAGGTGCAGCATAGGACGGCCTCGGAGTAGGAGCAGGTGCATGGTACATGTTGTTGGGAATCCAGATCTTCCGCTTCTGTGCAGATGAGCCCGAAGATGAGCCCATGTCACGGTTACGCTTGCTGCTATCTTTGTATTCCTGCAGACCAGTCTGAACCTGAATAGCCTTGTTCACCAGGGTGGCGAAGTCAGCATAGTCCTGAACGAGGAGTGTCAGCTTGATATCAGGGTGGAGGCCTTCACGGAACTTCTCCTGCCTGCGTGCATCAGTCGCAATGTCTTCTTCAGCATAGCGAGATAATTCCAGAAATTCCCGCTGATAAGCATCCACAGTCTTGTTGCCCTGGACCAAGTTGCGGAACTCACGCTTCTTCCGGTCCATGATTCCCTGGGGAATGTATCGAGCACGGAAAGCAGCCCTGAACTCTGCCCAAGTGATGATAGTTCCATCGGGCTGAGAGCGCCTGTGGCTGTCCCACCATTGAGTAGCGGGACCCTTTAGAAAGTAGGCGGCAAAGTTGACATAGCTCGCCAGGGGCACATTGGCAGACTCTAGCTCATAAGAAATGTCACGGAGCCAGTCATCAGCATCTAGAGGCTGAGTTGAGCTGCGGTAGATCGCAGGGTTGAGACGACAGAAGTCTTGCAGTGTCACGCCTTGTGGTTGGTTCATGTTCGGCCTTTGGAACTGATCCATGAGCCCTTGCATAAACTGGCGGTTCAGCTCAAACTGTTGGATCATCCCCGCCATATACTCAGGAGGCGGGGGTGGTGCATCGTTGGCAGGGCCACGCGGACGGCCAACTGGTCTAACCATCCTGTTAAATATTTAGCAGGGGTATTTTAGCTTAAAGTAATCGAAAGGCATCGCACGCATTCATGAAGTAATCAAGCATAATGAAAGGGAAATGCGATAGATACTCCATAGTAGTTGAGTTGGACATACAGACCCATACATAAGTTCGATTACAGACTAACGATTAAAAACTCGAAATTTGGCGATAGCCCGGACGCATTTGACGATACCCTGGACTCACTAGGCGGCGCGCAGGCACGCGGTGGAAGAGTACCACAACGAGATGTAGCGATAAGGCTACATCAACGTCGGAGAGGACGATCGAATCCTGGTAGCTGGCGGTGATAGAAGGTAGGGACAGGACCCTGTGTCCCGTTGTGACTCTGGTGAGGGTACCGCATCCAGTCGAGCAGCTGAGGTCCAAGTGCAGGGGTTCTACCCCCAACATCAGTCCACTCGAGAGCTGATGGTAGCTCTGTCCTGCTCGGCTCGCGGATGCGCATAGGTGGAACCCTCGGACAGTGTGATGGCTGCAGCTCTGTCAACGCGTCGTAAAGACGAGCGCGCGTAGCATACAACTCCACAGTCAGAGCTCGGAAAGCACGATCCATTGCCTCAGTGTACTGCACCAGAGTCCGCGCGTCGTAGCGACGCGTCACGTAGGGGGCGCAGACAGCGACGTAGGAACGGTCGCTGCGCTCCCGAACGTCAGAAGCGTAGGCAGTGAGATCAGACCCAGTCTCATCCCCAGCAGGAGCATGTGGGATGTATCTGAAAGGGCTCTCCTCCAGGTGATGGTACGCTCCACGGAGTCGGGTGATGGCGATGTAGGCCGCATCGTGGACGGCCATCTCGACCGACACCCCAATACCACAGAACACGTGGCGCTCGAGGGTCTCACCGCCCCTCTGGTCGAAGATGCGAACCTCAGCCTGGTACTGGCACTGGTTGTACTCGCGGAAATCCTCGAACACGGTGTACTCGGGGTACCAGCGATATCCCATCCTGGTCAGGAGATCGACCAAAATGGCCGGGAACCCAGTCGTCTCGGTGGCCTGTGTCAGGCGCACGTGCTGTCTTGCGGGACGCATCTGGAAATAAGATTGATGAATGTCAATGACAGTGTGTGTAATACATATTCAAGAGAAAAAGAGTAGATAGTCCAGCGCTCCGGATTGATGTGATTCGAGAACCTAATGTTAGAGTTAGTAAAATCTTTGACCCGAAAGAGAAGAGAAAGTAGAGCCCAGAGTATAGAAAAGGAGTAAAAGATACTAATACCACCCAATTGAGATGTGGGCCCGTAAGCCACAACATCAGTGTTAGTAAAGTTTTTCAAACACTAGACTCAACTTCGGCCAAGGAATTGGAAAGGGGGCTACCTACAGGCAGTTGGCTCTGATACCAACTTGTGACGCCCTCGGCTTAATCGTACGCTAACCATACACGCAAATGCGTACGATCAAACCCAAGGACTCACGGGAAGATATCACAACACAACTCTAGACACAAATAAAAAAACATCAGCTTCATATTACAAGCCAGGGGCCTCGAGGGCTAGAATACGAAAGCTCGATAAACACACGAGTCAGCGGAAGCAACAATATCTGAGTACAGACATAAAACAAGGGGGTGCCTTAGAGAAGGCTAGCACAAAAGATACAACGATCGAACGAGGCGAGGCCTCCTGCCTGGGAACCTCCTAACTACTCCTGATCATCAGCGGCCTCCACGTAGTAGTAGGCACCGTCGGGGTAGCAGTCGTCGGTGGCGGGGACCTCCATCTCCTGGGCTTCATCATCTGGTCGCAGCAAACGGATCAAGGGAACAAGGGGGGAGCAAAGCAGCGGTGAGTACTCATCCAAAGTACTCGCAAGTCTTACATCAGAACTATTCTAATTATGCATCAGTATCAAAGAAGGGGGGGGGGTTATATGTGGACTGACTGCAGCAATGCGAGAATAGAGGGAGAAGGCCTAGTCCTATCGAAGACTAGCATCTTCAGGGTCTTGCAGCAATAGACGAGAGTAGAACACGGGTAAAACATTAATAGTCATATTGTTGCAGCAATATTAAAGTGAGGTCACGCCTAAAGATCCTCCCTCGACTCCCTGCGAGGAAGCAATCCCGAGGCAAACTAATTCCAGTTAAGTAACAATTGTAGTTGTATAAGATCGGGGCACAACTCCAAGTCGTCCTGTAACCGTGGACACGGCTATCCGAATAGTTAATTTTCATCCCTGCAGGGGTGCACCACATGTCCCGTCACCTCGATAACACTCTGGCCGGACATACTTTTCTGGGTCCTGCCCGGCCTCGGAATATCGACACGTCGCAGCCCCACCTAAGACTAATCAAAGAAGCCAGCCCGCCGGTCTAAATCCTAAGCACAAAGGGTTCGTGGGCCCAGTTCCCCTTCACGCTCCTGCACGTGGCGTGGGCGGCCGACGTCAGTCCTAGCATCCCTTAATCACAAGCGCGATGCATCTCGGGACCACTCGGGCGCGCGCCGCTACACTGCTGGCATCTGAAAAGCTTCGGCTGATACCGCGACGCCGAGTACCCATAATTCTTCCCGCGTAGCCGGTTAGTGCGAAAAGGTCTCCGACCAACCCAGATCAAATACCCAAATCCATTAGCATTTTAATTAGGCCAGCAACACAGTCTCACGGGAATCCACCCGGCTTACAACTAATCACCAATGATCCCAGTAACAGGGTCGAGTAACTGTGTGGTCGTAACATCGGGGGGAATCCGAGGTATCACCCTCGTTGGATCCCGAACGATGTACCCGTCAAGGTGGGCTTAGAGGAATCACCCTCGGGGGTCCCACACTCGCGGGGTGGCATGACAGAGACGTCATCGGGAATGGTGAAAGAGGAATCACCCTCGATAACCACGACCGACTAGCTATACTACAGAGATATCATCAGGAGTACTTAGCGAGGTGTCACCCTCGGTACCCGACAGTATCCCTGTAGCGTCGTACAACGAAGGGGGGTGAACGTGCTGTGTCGGGTCTGGCTCGTCGATCAGAGATCGAGATTTGAAAACAAGCGGGGCAACTGATCTACGGGGTCAGAGGGGATGACTGCTCCACCTATACTAAGCATATTAAAGGTACAGGACTGAAAGTAGCAGTTCATCAAAAACAGGCTATGCATCAGATATAGGAGCTAACTACAACAGTAGCAAAATACTAATGCAAGCAGTAGGAAGAAAGACATAGGCGATATAGGAATGATCAAGGGGAATTTGCTTGCCTTGCTGCTCTGCGGCAAAAGACTGATCGACAGGGTCGTAGATGTACCCGGCAGCAGCGTCAGTCTCGGGGTCTACCGGTAAGAAGAGAGGGAAGAAACAATAAATAATAGCACCGATGCAACACAAAGCATGACATGGAAAGAAACAGGCTAGACATGAACTAACGCAGCAACACCCGTCATAGACGGGTCGGGAGAATATCTGACGATATTTTCCGGGTCTCGGGCTACTACTGGTTACACTGGAAACGATGGAAAAGTTCCATGTTTGCTATGCTAGGGACGCGTGACAGACGAATGGACCGTGCATCCGGGTTCGTCTCGCTTTGCTGATCAACTTTCATGTTGAAATTATTTCGATCTGACTTACGGATTATTTAATATTAATTTTTAAAGTTTTATTAATTATTTAAGAATTAAAAACAGATTTAAAAGATTTAGTAAACTCCTATTATGACATCATCGCGATGTCAGGCTGACATCACATTTGACCGGTCAACTGACCAACGGGTCCCGAACGTCGTAGGCACAAGTTTTTATTAAGATTAATTATTTATTAATCAGATTAATTCAACGAGGGATCCACGTGTCATACTCTAATTATGTTAATTAATTATTTTAACTAAATATCTATTTATTTATTTATTTTAAGAAAACATTATTTTTAATTATCGCGTGGGGCCTCCCTATCATTGACAGCGGTGCATTGGCCCCACCGGTAAGTGGCCTAAGGTTATTTTCTCATTTATTTTTATTAGATACCTATCCGTGCAAATACCGTATTCCTCTAAATATCCAAATACACAAATACATACATCACATCTCATACATACATACGGCATCTAATACAACAATTGTTTTTATTTCTTTTCTCTCAAAAACTCTCAACACTCAACTCTCTCTCTCTGTTAACAGAGACACAAAACAACTTTCTCTAACACCACCTAGAGGAACCAAAAACTCAAATCTTCCTACCGGAGTCCACCCTCGACGGATCGAGGCCCCGTTTGCCGGAACGGAACCGGGGCGGCGAGGAGATCGACACGGTGGGAGGAGCCCGAGGAGGGGCTCACCGACGGTGACGTGACGGCCCGGTGAAGCCGGAGTTCGCACGTAGTTGACGGTGGAGACGGACGTGGAGGCGGTGACGGTGCCGATGGTGGTGATGTGCCGACGAGGGGGAGCCGGTGAGGAGGGCCCCCCGGAGATGGAGTCGCCGACGGTGAGGGGCGGCCACCGTAGAGAGGGCCGCCGGAGATGGACCTCCCGGAAGGGGCCGGCCGCCGAGATGGGGGGGCCGAGGTGGCCGGCGCCCCTGCCGGCGGGGTGGAGGCCGAGAGGTGGGGGGGGCCGGGAGAGGATGGTCGGTGGAGGGAGGCGGCCGTGGGGAGAGGAGGCCGCCGGCGTGGTGAGGGGGACCGAGGGGGGCCGCCGGTGGGAGGAGGAGTGGCCGCCGGGGGGGAGGCCGCCGGCGGGAGGAGGTGGCTGCCGGGGATCTGCGGGAGGGAGAGGGGCTAGGTGGAGGCGACGTGAGAGGGAGAGGCGAGAGGGGCAGAGGGGGGCGACGGGATCTCGGGGGTGGGGGGGCTCTCGTGAGGTGGGGGGGCGAGAGAGGGGGAGGAGATGGCGCGTGGGGTGGGGCCCCCCACGAGGGGGGGGGCTGGCGGCGGCGGCGTGGCAAAGGGAGGGAGTAGCGAGTGGGGGGGGTGGCGCCCAGGAGGGCGATTAGGGTTTGGCGGGAGGGGGCGCGGGAGGTGGCCGGCTGGGCCTTGAGCCCAGTTGGGCCACGGGGGGGGGGGTTGTTTCCCTTTTTTTTTGATTTGTTTTATTTTGTTTTCTCTTTTCCCTTTTCTTTTTATTAATCCTTTCTTTCAGTTTTCTTTTCTTTCTTTTATCATTATTATTTCTTTAATACTTTTCTTTTATATATATATCCTTTTAATACTTGTAATGAACCGATAAAGTGCTTCCCTTTGCTTTCAAATCATCGATCCGGACAGACGCGAATCCACGCGGGTCGGAGATGGGAATTCGATGACGTGGCATCATTAGCGGTTGATCACTGTAGCTTAATTACAATCACTACTGTAGCAAAAGTCGAGGATGTCACATGGAGAAATAATTAGTATGTTCTTTCTAATTTCGTATTGCGTGGTGTTAAGAATGAATTAGAGGTTGGTATAAAATTACAACCGAACAATATTCTCATACTGTTCATTCACAATGTTTTCTCGCCGAGTTTGTAATGATAAGTCAATACAAAGACGTGTATAATATAAAAACATTCGGGAACTACATGCTTTGAGTAGTAAGAATACCCTTCAGCTCATATATGCATGCAAGCACGTGTGATCGATAAATATGGAAGTTACACATATTAGTCTAACTGTTCGACAACATTGGGACATTTTTACTCGATTATTTTCATGTCCTATTAAGACTCTTTTATAAATTAGGAAAATGCTATTTATTTTTCTACATTATAGTTCTTACGCTATTAACACGCGTATCTAAGTTACCTTCATTTAGTTTATTTGGTCCGAGGATCTAATTATTATTATTATATTTGCACCATGCGGCTGCTAAGATAGGAGTTCATGTAACAACCTGTCATGTCAAATATTAATAGTAAGAAACTTATTTCCATCATGTAACAACCTTTCATGTCAAATATTAATAGTGAGAAACTCAACAAATTTGTTTGTAGATCCCGCAATGAATTCAATTTTTGTGTCTGCTTATACAAAGTCACTTTGTGCATCACTATAACCAATAAAGCCTCTAAACTCACACAAATAGGGTTATAAATTGAGAACCAATAGATAGTAGTACAATAACAATACCCAAATTAGTAGGTCACACTGGGTGAACTAAATTAACTTATACAGAATAATGCATATAACACTAGAAAACTTGCATTTCACACATGAAAATGAATTATAAAAAATATTCTACGGCCACATAAGCAAAGTCAACGATAGCACATGTTGTCGCCCTTAATTGAGTTAGTTGTTACCTGTTACTGATAATACTAAAAATTTGGTACATATATTATTGGCCGATCAAATATTTATAGGAGTGAAGTGGAGAAGGAAAATACATATAATTATATATTTTTTCATGGAAACTCGTCGAAGTATTCTGAAGACAAACAATAGAGTTCACACTGTATCCCTTTTGTCATCCTTGATATTACAATTTCAAATTATATAGAGGTCATACAAATACCAACTTCATGAATTATCACATCATTACTAAGAACTGTTAGCTGGTACTGATGATACTAAAAATTTGGTAAATATATTATTGGCCGACCAAATATTCATAAGAGTGAAGTGGAGAAGGAAAAGATATATACTTATATATTTTTTCGTGGAAAGTCGTCGAAGTATTCACGAAGACAAACAATAGAGTTCACACTGTATCCCATTTGTCATCCTTGAGATTACAATTTTTAATGAGATAGGCGTCATACCAAATACCAACTTCATGAATTATCACATCTTTACTGAGAACTGAAATACTGAGTAAACCAAAAGTCGAATTCAACATGTCAGGGTTGTTTAGATAGGTAGTGAAAAATAAGCATTACAAAATTAATACACGCCATTAAATATTTTAATTTTTAGCCAACTATTGAGAAATATGCATCCGAGCATTGAACCTTGGGTTAGCTATTTGTTCCTGATGCAAGCAAACATGGTCGACACCTTCTTTATTTGACCCATGGTCAAGAACTTGAGCAATAACAGGTACACCACTATGCAGTGTTAATGATGAGTAGATGCAGATACTCACGTAGATGCAGAAAGAGCACTACTCGATGGATGAAAAATATAAATAAATCTGACCATGTAGACTCGTTGTGCATGGCCCTTCGTGTCATCTTTTCCGACGCATCGACACATAACTCGTTTTTCTGACGGAAGATATGCAACAGGTTCGCCGGCAAAGGAAGATTGATTCACCAGGATTCGTGGCATGGCTGAGTCAAAAAACTGGGTCGCACTTGTGACGGCCTTCGGCACCACGATCAGCATGTAACTTGGCTGCACCTACTCGAGGAGAAGCTTGCAGCTCCAACTTATTCTGCACCTGGCAATTAGTGTCCGGCCAATCAATCTAAGTCTACAATATAGCCGGTTTGCCGTGCGGAAGGATCGTTGCCTAGGCAGAGCAGAAGCCTTTTTGGACAGAAGGGACGGTGGGATGATCCAGTTGACGTTGCATTCCTGCATGACACAGATATGACGACCACGGGAATTATATGGTACTATTATTATTTAAATCATTTTTTATCTAACAGATCAAGAATCGATCTACACCGTAATAATTCGGTCCCATCAGATTAACGGCTCATAAAATCTAATTAACGTGGGATATTTTAGAGAGCCACAAATTAGTATAAGTATAGATGAACTGAGTCAGGTGATCGTCATACTGAAGTATATGTGACATCCCCGGATTAAGCTACACTAAGCAATGTAGTTAGGCTACAGTAATGACACCCTAATGATGCGAGGTCATCATGTTTAACTAAGCTAGATTGTCACTTAATAAAATCAAATCCAAATTTTAAGTTTATAATAATTTAAAATGAATTATTTCCTCAGAACGTAAAAGAAAAATCTTGGTTTGGTTGTAAATTTTCCATAGGTAATTATGTTAGGGAAAACAGCATCATGTGAACTACCAAAATGCTCGTGGGAATTTTAACACTGGGACAGAAGCAATTAAATTGATCGTTTAAAAATTTTAAAAATATTTAAACGTTAAAAAAATACTTTGAATCTTTTTCTGCCATCCCAAAATATCGTTCTTGATTTATGTGCGAAGTTTCAGTTATAGCAAAAATCGTTTGCTGCATAACCTAAATATAGAAATGGGGTGCAAAATATTACAGAAAAGAAAAATATATAAGATCTAGTGTGCTACTCGGCCATAAGTGAGCACAGTGCATTTGGCCCAGCCCACCCTGGCCTTTCCCCTACCTCTCGTACAGAGGAGGTAGAGGCCATGGCGTGGAGGCCATCCACGGCCACCACGGCTCGATGGCCACCACGTAGCCCCCTTGGACCTACAAATACGTCCCCCGAAAACCCTAAATCGCCCTCTACCATCCCCCCCTCGACCCCCTTCGTTCCCCCACCTCTTTGTCTTGAATTCGACGACTGCTACCCCGACGGTGCCTACTACTACGTGGAGGCCGCTGATGATCAGGAGTAGTTAGGAGGTTCCTAGGCAGGAGGCCTCGCCTCGTTCGATCGTTGTATCTTTTGTGCTAGCCTTCTCTAAGGCACCCCATGTTTTATGTCTGTACTCAGATATTTGTTGCTTCCGCTGACTCGTGAGTTTATCGAGCTTTCGTATTCTAGCCCTCGAGGCCCCTGGCTTGTAATATGAAGCTGATGTTGTTTTATTTGTGTCTAGTGTTGTGTTGTGATATCTTCCCGTGAGTCCTTGGGTTTGATCGTACGCATTTGTGTGTATGATTAGCGTACGATTAAGCCGAGGGCGTCACAGTATAGAACTGAATCGGGTGATCGTGGTGTTATTTTTCAGTACTAAAATTAGTATTAGAATATTAACATGGATAATGGCAATACGGAATTGTAGTAAAGAAAATAATGATATAGAACCGAGTAGAGTGACTGTGGTACTATTTTTTAGTACTGAAATCAGTATTGAAATATTAACATCGATAATCACAATACTGAATTTTAGTACTCAAAGTAGTGAGATAGAACTGAGTCGGGTTATCTCGTGTTTTTTGAGTATTGAAATATTAACGTGGACTATACTGAATTTAGTACCAAAACTATTGATATAAAATTGACTCGGGTGATCGTGGTGCTATTTTTTAGTACTGAAATCAGTATTTAAGTATTAACATGGATAACCGCAATGCAGTTTTAGTACCGAAATTAGTGATGTAGAAGTGAGTCGGGTGATTATGGTGTTTTTGTCAGTATTGAAATCATTACTGAAATATTAACGTGGATAATGGCAATGCAAAATTTTAGTACTGAAATTAGTGATATAGAATTGAGTCAGAGAATTGTTGTTCTCAAATCAATACTGAAGTATATAAGTGAGACCGTTGATCGTGGGGTTGTTTTTAGTGCTGAAATAAGTATTGGAATATCAATGTGGATAGTCAGGGTACCCAATTTTAGTACGAAAACTAGTGATATAGAATTAAGTCGACTCATCTTGGTAACATTTTTTGTACTGAAATCAGTATTGATATATTAACATGGATAATCTTAATACTGAATTTTAGTACCAAAAGTAGTGATATAGAACCGAGTCATGTGATCGTGGAGTTGCTTTTCAGTAATTAAATCAGTATTGAAATAATAGGGTGGATAGTCACTATACTAATTTTTAGTGCCCAAACTACTAGTATAGAACTAAATCGTGTAATCATGGTGTTATTTTTCAGTACAAAAATCAGTATTGCAATATTAATGTGGATAAGCGCAATACAAAATTTTAGTATTAAAAGTAGTGATATAGAACTGAGTTGGGCAAATGAGTTGTTGTTTTTGGCACTAGTAGAAAAAGGACCTATTGTCCCGGTTCGTGAGGGTCATTTGTCCCGGTTTTTGAACCGGGACTAAAGTGTCGGTACTAATGCCCTAAACCTTTAGTCCCGGTTCTTGCATAAGCCGGGACAGATGGGCCTTCACGTGGCCGGTGCGGCGCGCCCAGGCAGGAGGACCTTTGGTCCCGGTTGGTGGCACCAACCGGTACCAATAGGCATCCACGCGTCAGCATCTCAGGTGCTGGGGTTTTTGTTTTTTTTAAAGGGGGGGGGAAGGGTTTGGGGGTTTTGGGAGGTTAATTTAGGTGTTTCATATATTGTGTTAGCATGCTAATTAATAGAGCGAAGTGTCCTTTCTTATCTCCGTGCTTGGTCGACGCTACGTACTATACGTATAGAGGACTAGACATGCTAGCTAGTTAAGCAAATGAAGGAAACAGAAGATCGTCATGAACAGATGCATACAAAGAGAAGTGATATCGACCACCTCTCCATGTGTGAGAGATTGGTCGAACAACGAGTTCTCGTGTATCTATCCGACGCTACTGGCTACATATGATGTATGTGAATTTATCAGTGACTGAGCTGAAAAACTTCTCCACGATCTCGGTCTCATCGAGCTTTGCACCAAGCGCGTGGATCTCTCCCACCAAAGTAGTAAGACGCATGTCGTAGCCATTCACCGATTCAGTTTCCTCCATCTGCAACTTGTGAAATTGGCGCTTCAGCACTTGTGCCCGAGCCTTGGCGACGCGATCTTCTCCGATCCTCATCTCCTTGAGTGCGTTCCACACCTCTCTTGCCGTCTCGAACTCCGCCAATGTCATTAGCACGGAATCCGGCACGGACTGGGCTATGGCGGCCATGGCACCTTCGTCGGACTCGTCATCGATGTCGTCGTCCGTGATTGCCTGCCACACTCGAAGGGTTCGGAGAATAATCTTCATGTTCACGGAATCCGGCACCATCGACGACATGACCATAACTGAGGCGATCGGACGATTGCGGACATGGGAAGAGAATACTCGTAGCTGTCGGAAAGGCAAAGGAGGAGGTAGTGACCAACTCATGTACTCGCACACAGATTGGGAGGCCCCAAGTAGCAAAGGAAGGCGTGACGGTGGCGAAGGCTCAAGCAACACGAATAAAACTGATCGATGAATTTGATAGCTAAAGGCCCGTCTCGAGCCTTTGCTTTGTATTGCTTTTCGTTTTTCTTGGTGTTACAATCAACACCCCTAGGGTGTCTTTTATACACGTCCACAAGGGACTATGAAAATAGACTAGGGCTAGGAATCCTAATACTACTAGGACTCGGTTTGGCTTTGTTTCCTAATCCTAAAGAAACAACATGATTAACTTCTACACCTTCACACTTGACGACGGCACCGGCCGCACCGATTTCATCAGATGGTGAGTGCAGCTCAGCAAATGGATTGCTTGTACTTGAGTTCCGGATGTATATTAAAGGGTACATTTTTACACCTTTTTTGGATTCCATTGATGGATGTTGACTGTGGGATTTGTCCAATGCCGCAACTTCAATCTTCACTAGATGGAATTCTTGTTGGCTGTTAGTACGAAAGTGCAAGAAATCCAATAATGGGAAATAAACGTGAAGGTTCTTAACCATCTTCAATTAATTCAGTAATTGAGTTCCAAGTTAAACGTGGTAAAATGAACATGGAAGAGAATCAACTTTGCTTCATCAAAAGAACTTCTCGTACATGCTTCAGCGAGGTTGTTAACAATATTTTCTACATCATTTTCAATGTTACTTTCATTTTCTTTGTCCACAACAGCATCATTACGAGCAATCCTATCGAGAGAACGGATCCATTCCTTTTGTGGAGGAAGGATGGGTTCTTCTTTTTCAGTCATCCTTTCATCATCAGAAGAAACATCATCAATGTCATATTCCACAACTTGTCTTTGCCTTCTGCATTGTCTGCTCATCAGTTTCGAATTGTACATGACAAAAACAAAAACATTCATCTTATCTTGGTGCAGACGATTTTTTCTCTTTGAATGAACCTACACAGGTTTGAGAAGTTAGCATTAGTACATGTATTATATAATATCCCAGACTAGAGAATGCATGACAATGACATTGATTCTTACTTGCTCAAATGCACTCCAGTTCCGCTCACAACCCGACAAACTGCAAGTTAAGCTCAATACTCTAATTGCAAACTTCTGCAACTAAGGGCAATCATCTCCATACGAATCCCACCAATCAGCTGGTTTTTTTAGTTCTTGTCATAATAGCTGATTGCATTCCAAATAGGGCATCGACATTCCTAAATGAATCAATCTGCAGATCTATCTTGACTCTTTCATCTAAATCTGGAACCATCTTTTCAAGACAAGTGTAGAGGCCACGTTTTACTTCAGCAGGCTTGAAGTTATCACCATAGTGCACTAGTGGGGACAGGGCCTATAGCCCCGGCCCGTAAGGGGCTTTAGTCCCGGTTCACCAACCGGGACTAAAGGGGCGGGATTAAAGGCCTAACCTTTAGACCCAGACCTGTTACATGCCGGGACTAAAGGTGCTCCACGTGGGCGCCTCGTAGCGCCCCACGGGCAGGACCTTTAGTCCCGGTTCGTTACACGGACCGGGACTAAAGATTTTCAGATTTTGCTGGTTTTTGGGTTTTTTTTTGAATGAAATTATTTTTGGGTTTTAGGGGTTTTAGGGTTTAGGTGTTCGAGAGATTAACATGATGCCTCGTTTGGTGTTCGAGAATTAGTTTTCATATAATTTAAATAGAAATAATTATCCGTATATATATAAGATTAACTTATCTTACAAGCGAGCATATATATACAATTATATGGAGATCTGAATTATCGGGACTAGAGCCCGTCTATTCGATTACATGGACGAACATTAGTAATGGCCCCTATTTACACTAAATCGTCCTTTGTCATCTATAGCTTCCGTCCTCAGAAATCTCGCAAGCTCCTCTACAACAGCAATCGCGCGTTGCTCTGGTAGGACCTTCGTCCTCATGGCCGTGTGCTATATAAGAAGAGGAGATGAATATGAATATCAATCATGATAACAAAGAATGACGGGTAAAAATAGAGGTGTGAATGTTCATTGCTTACGTCGAATCTGTGATCCTTGAGCTCAGAGGTAAACGTGCGAATGGTCTCGCAAACATAGTATCCGCATAGATGCGTTCCCCGTGGCTGCTGGTCGCACTTTACGAGAATAGAATATATATAATCAAAATAATAATCTAGCATCATAAATGTATTAAAAATTAATAGAAGTATATCATACTATTACTTACCTGAGCCGCTCTAAAGGTCAGCTTCTCAGGAAATTTACCGGGAGTCACGCACTTGAACCGCTTCCAAACCCTGCCCGATAAGGATAATGATTTGCTACGTTTTTCATTAATTGATATATCAGAAAATCATCGAAAGAGACCGATAGAGCGCAAGAATGATTAAAATTACCCTTGGAGCATGTCCTGCAGGCTTTGGAACTGTTCCAAGGGTCTCGATAATGGGTCGAAGGCATCAATTCTTCCCATATCAATTTGAATGTCCAACAGAATCCAATGAAAGCTGCACATGTATATATATATATATGTGTGTCAGTAACTTATCAATTACACTTATAAGTGAATGGACACAACAGAGTAAAGACCCTCACCAGAAGTTGTATGGAAACAGTATGTGGTCATAGAAATTTTGATCTGTTAAAAACCTTAGAAGGTTTTCCTCCGTCTCCTTGGGATAACTAGTTAGCGTCGCTATATGTATTTTATCTGGGTCAATAAACCCAATATTTATGATGCTGTTACTTTTACACTCCAGAATCTTCATTCTGCATAATAGAGTACAAGTTATATATAGACAATGAATTGAAATAACTAAACAAGTTATATATAGACAACGAATTGAAAAACTTACAGACAATAGCAACTCATAAGCGATTTGTCGAGGGCGTCGCCATTGTACATCTGGAAGAGTTCATCAAAGTCGATATGGATTTCTTCGGGGCGGCCGTAGTACTCCTGTGGGACACTCAGCACGATCATCGTTCTCCCATTCTTTGATTCACTTAAGTACCATTTATGCAAGTAACGCATATTTGTTGGGAGATCATCTTTGCTGACCAAAGGCTCACCCATGAAAAACTTTGGCTTAGGGGCTACCACAGCCTTGGGTATATTGTCGTCTTCGGAAGACAGCAATTCTTCAACCGAGATACCACATGCATCTGCAAGCACAAACGTTAGTATAAAGACAACCCTATGGCTCCTGCCGGTTGCCGTACCATCGACGTGCAAGTCGATATTATCTATTACAACATGATCATCTCATACATCCAATATATCACATCACATCGTTTGCCATATCACATCACAAGCATACCCTGCAAAAACAAGTTAGACGTCCTCTATTTTTGTTGTTGCATGTTTTATGTGGTGACCATGGGTATCTAGTAGGATCGCATCTTACTTACGCAAACACCACAACGGAGATATATGAATTGCTATTTAACCTCATCCAAGGACCTCCTCGGTCAATTCCGATTCAACTAAAGTTGGAGAAACCGACACCCGCCAGTCATCTTTGAGCAACGGAGTTACTCGTAGCGATGAAACCGGTCTCTCGTAAGCGTACGAGTAATGTCGGTCCGAGCCGCTTCGAGACTAAGGAGGGCAGCAAAACGCACATCACCGCCCACAAAAACTTTTGTGTTCTACTCGAGAAGACATCTACGCATGAACCTAGCTCATGATGCCACTATTGGGAACGTCGCATGGGAAACAAAAATTTTCCTACGCCCACGAAGACCTATCATGGTGATGTCCATCTACGAGAGGGGATGAGTGATCTACGTACCCTCGTAGATCGTACAGCAGAAGCGTTAGTGAACGCGGTTGATGTAGTGGAACGTTCTCACGTCCCTCGATCCGCCCCGCGAACAATCCCGCGATCAGTCCCACGATCTAGTGTCGAACGGACGGCACCTCCACGTTCAGCACACGTACAGCTCGACGATGATCTTGGCCTTCTTGATCCAGCAAGAGAGACGGAGAGGTAGAAGAGTTCTCGGGCAGCGTGACGACACTCCGGAGGTTGGTGATGATCTTGCCTCAGCAGGGCTCCGCCTGAGCTCCGCAGAAACGCGATCTAGAGGTAAAACCGTGAAGATATGTGGTCGGGCTGCCGTGGCAAAAGTTGTCTCAAATCAGCCCTAAAACCCCACTATATATAGGAGGAGGAGGGGGGAGACTTGCCTTGGGGTCCAAGGACCCCCAAGGGAGTCGGCCGAGCCAAGGGGGAAGGCCTCCCCCTCCCAAACCGAAACCTACTTGGTTTGGAAGGTGGAGTCCTTCTTCCCTTTCCCACCTCCTTTTTTTTTCCTTTCCTCTTTGATTTTCTTTCCTATGCGCATAGGCCTCTCTTGGGCTGTCTCACCAGCCCACTAAGGGCTGGTGCGCCACCCCCAAGGCCTATGGGCTTCCCCGGGGTGGGTTGGCCCCCTCCGGTGAACACCCGGAACCCATTCGTCATTCCCGGTACATTCCCGGTAACTCCGAAAACCTTCCGGTAATCAAATGAGGTCATCCTATATATCAATCTTCGTTTCCGGACCATTCCGGAAACCCTCGTGACGTCGTGATCTCATCCGGGATTCCGAACAACATTCGGTGACCAACCATATAACTCAAATACGCATAAAACAACGTCGAACCTTAAGTGTGCAGACCCTGCGGGTTCGAGAACTATGTAGACATGACCCGAGAGACTCCTCGATCGGTCAATATCCAATAGCGGGACCTGGATGCCCATATTGGATCCTACATATTCTACGAAGATCTTATCGTTTGAACCTCAGTGCCAAGGATTCATATAATCCCGTACGTCATTCCCTTTGTCCTTCGGTATGTTACTTGCCCGAGATTCGATCGTCAGTATCCGCATACCTATTTCAATCTCGTTTACCGGCAAGTCTCTTTACTCGTTCCTTAATACAAGATCCCGTAACTTACACTAAGTCACATTGCTTGCAAGGCTTGTGTGTGATGTTGTATTACCGAGTGGGCCCCGAGATACCTCTCCGTCACACGGAGTGACAAATCCCAGTCTTGATCCATACTAACTCAACGAACACCTTCGGAGATACCTGTAGAGCATCTTTATAGTCACCCAGTTACGTTGCGACGTTTGATACACACAAAGCATTCCTCCGGTGTCCGTGAGTTATATGATCTCATGGTCATAGCAACAAATACTTGACACGCAGAAAACAGTAGCAACAAAATGACACGATCAATATGCTACGTCTATTAGTTTGGGTCTAGTCCATCACATGATTCTCCTAATGATGTGATCCCGTTATCAAGTGACAACACTTGCCTATGGCCAGGAAACCTTGACCATCTTTGATCAACGAGCTAGTCAACTAGAGGCTTACTAGGGACAGTGTTTTGTCTATGTATCCACACAAGTATTGTGTTTCCAATCAATACAATTATAGCATGGATAATAAACGATTATCATGAACTAAGAAATATAATAATAACTAATTTATTATTGCCTCTAGGGCATATTTCCAACAAGATTGACCCATTTGCACTTAAAACAAAGGGACCTTAAAATCTACTCTGTAGTCAAGTTCCCATATGTCCACTATGTAACCATAATATGTGTCCTTTCCCCTCTCAGTGGATGCATCAAAGCGGACACCGCTGTTTTGGTTGGTGCTCATTTGATCTTGGGCGATGGTGTAAAATGTATTCCTATTTATCTCATATATTTTCAAAATCGTAACAGTCGAAGATGGTCTCCTGGACAACGACTACAGCTCATCACAAACAGTGTTTTCATCTCTGAGACGTGTTTCCATCCAACTGCTGAAAGTCGTCGCACTGCTCCGGGTGTTTGGAGCGCAAACTGTTCTTGTGTTCATCGACATAAAGGGTCACCAAGGTAGAGTCCTGATTTCTTCTTCCACATTGGTGCGTGTCCCCCAGCGTCACTCGAAACAGCTAGTCCGCCAGGACCCTTTCCAAAGATTACGTGTAAATCATTGACCATAGCAAGTACGTGATCACCGGTACGCATGGCGGGCTTCTTCCGGTGATCTGCCTCGCCTTTGAAATGCTTGCCTTTCTTTCGACACTGATGGTTGGTCGGAAGAAATCGACGATGGTCAAGGTACACATTCTTCCTGCAGCTTCCCAGGTATATACTTTTGGTGTCAGCTAAACAGTGCGTGCATGCGTGGTATCCCTTGTTTGTCTTTCCTGAAATGTTACTGAGAGCGGGTCAATCATTGATGGTTAGAAACAGCAACGCGTGCAGGTTAAATTCCTCCTGTTTGTGCTCATCCCACTCACGTACACCGTTTCCATTCCACAACTGTAAATGTTCTTCAACAAATGGCCTTAGGTACACATCAATGTCGTTGCCGGGTTGCTTAGGGCCTTGGATGAGAACTGGCATCATAATGAATGTGACATCCTCGACTTTTGCTACAGTAGTGATTGTAATTAAGCTACAGTGATCAACCGCTAATGATGCCACGTCATCGAATTCCCATCTCAGACCCGCGTGGATTCGCGTCTGTCCGGATCGATGATTTGAAAGCAAAGGGAAGCACTTTATCGGTTCATTACAAGTGTTAAAGGGATATATATGTAAGGGGAAAGTATTAAAGAAATAATAATAAAAGAAAGAAAAGAAAACTGAAAGAAAGGATTAATAAAAAGAAAAGGGAAAAGGTAAAACAAAATAAAAACAAAACAAAACAAACAAAAAAAAACAGGAAGAAAGCCCCCCCCAGCCGGCCCAAACTGGGCCAAGTGGCCCAGCCGGCCCCCCCCCCCCAAACCCTAACGCCCTCCTGGGCGCCACCCTCCCATCGCTGCTCCCTCCCCTCCCCTATGCGCCGCCGCCGCCAGCCCCCCCCTCGTGGGGGGGCCCCACCCCACCCACCGACGCTCTTCCCCCCACGCTCGGTCCTCTCCCCCCCACGCCCACGAGGGGACCCCCATCTCCCCCGTGACTCTCGCCCCGTCCCCATCCCACGACCGAGCCCCTCCACACCCCGTCGCCTCCCTCCTCTCCACCTCGCCCCTCCCTGGCCGGCTCCTCCCTCCCCCGCCGGCGAGCCGAAGCCCCTCGGCCTCCTCCCTCCCGCCGGCGGCCTCCCCTCCCCACGGCCGCCTCCCTCATCCCCCTCACCCCCCCGGCGGCTCCTCCCCTCTCTCCGCGGCGAGCCCCCTCTCGGTCTCCACCACGCCGGCAGGGGCGCCGGCCACCTCGGCCCCCCCTCCAGGCCCGGCGGCCGGGGCCCTCCCCATCCCGTCGGCCGACCCCGGGAGCCCCGCCGGCCGAGCCCCTCACCATCGGCGGCTCCATCTCCGGGGGGGCCTCCTCACCGGCTCCTCCTCGCCGACACACCCGTCACCACCATCGTCACCGTCACCGTCACCGCCTCCACGTCCGTCTCCACCGTCAACTACGTGCGAACTCCGGCTTCACCGGGCCGTCACATCACCGTCGGTGAGCCCCTCCTCGGGCTCCTCCCACCGTGTCGTTCTCCTCGACGTCCCGGTTCCGTTCCGGCAAACGGGGCCTCGATCCGTCGACGGTGGACTCCGGTAGAAGGATTCGAAGTTTGTGTTCTTCTAGGTGGAGTAGCAAAAGAACTTCTCTGTCTCTGTTAACAAAGAGATGAGTGTTGAGAGTTTTTGAGAGAAAAGAAATAAAAATAAGAGATGTATTAGATGCCGTATGTATGTATGTATGTATGTATTCGATACCCGTATTATGTATGTATTTGTGTATTTGGATATTTAGAGGAATACGGTATTTGCACGGTTAGGTATCTAATAAAAATAGATGGGTAAATAACCCTAGGTCACTTACGGTGGGGCCAATACACCCGCTGTCTATGGCAGGGAGGCCCCACGCGAGAGTTAAAATAAATGATAAAAATAATGTTTTATTAAATAAATAAATAAATAGATATATTAGTTAAAATAATTAATTAACATGATTAGAGTATGACACGTGGGTCCCTCGTTGAATTAATCTGATTAATAAATATTTAACCTTAAATAAAACTTGTGCCTATGACGTTCGGGACCCGCTGGTCAGTTGACCGGTCAAACGTTGATGTGAGCCTGACATCGCGATGATGTCATAATAGGATTTTATTAAATCTTTTAAATCTGTTTTTTAATTCCTAAATAATTAATAAGACTTTGAAAATTAATATAAAATAATCCGTAAGTCAGATCGAAATATTTTCAACATGAAAGTTGATCAGCAAAGCGAGACGAACCCGGATACACGGCCCGTTCGTCTGTCACGCGTCCCTAGCATAGCAAACATGGAACTTTTCCATCGTTTCCAGTATAACCGGTAGTAGCCCGAGACCCGGGAAAATATCGTCAGATATTCTTCCGACCCGTCTATGACGGATGTTGCTGCGTTAGCTCATGTCTAGCCTGCATATTTCCATGTCATGCTTTGTGTTGCATCGGTGCTATTATTTATTGTTTCTTCCCCCTCTTCTTACCGGTAGACCCCGAGACTGACGCTGCTGCCGGGTACATCTACGACCCTGTCGATCAGTCCTTTGCCGCAGAGCAGCAAGGCAAGCAAACCCACCCTTGATCATTCCTATATCGCCTATGTCTTTCTTCCTACTGCTTGCATTAGTATTGTGCTACTGTTGTAGTTAGCTCCTATATCTGATGCATAGCCTGTTTTTGTTGAACTGCTACTTTTAGTCTTGTACTTTAAATATGCTTAGTATAGGTGGAGCAGTCATCCCCTCTGACCCCATAGATCAGTTGCCCCGCTTGTTTCAAATCTCGATCTCTGATCGACGAGCCAGACCCGACACAGCACATTCACCCCCTTTGTTGTACGACGCTACAGAGATACTATCGGGTACCGAGGGTGACACCTCACTAAGTACTCCTGATGATATCTCTGTAGTATAGCTAGTCGGTCGTGGTTATCGAGGGTGATTCCTCTTTCACCATTCCCGATGACGTCTCTGTCGTGCCACCCCACGAGTGTGGGACCCCCGAGGGTGATTCCTCTAAGCCCACCTTGACGGGTACATCGTTCGGAATCCAACGAGGGTGATACCTCGGATTCCCCCGATGTTACAACCACACAGTTACTCGACCATGTTACTGGGATCATTGGTGATTAGTTGTAAGACGGGTGGATTCCCGTGAGACTGTGTTGCTGGCCTAATTAAAATGCTAATGGATTTGGGTATTTGATCTGGGTTGGTCGGAGACCTTTTCGCACTAACCGGCTACGCGGGAAGAATTATGGGTACTCGGCGTCGCGGTATCAGCCGAAGCTTTTCAGATGCCAGCAATGTAGCGGCGCGCGCCCGAGTGGTCCCGAGATGCATCGCGCTTGTGATTAAGGGATGCTAGGACTGACGTCGGCCGCCCACGCCACGTGCAGGAGCGTGAAGGGGAACTGGGCCCATGAACCCTTTGTGCTTAGGATTTAGACCGGCGGGCTGGCCTCTCTGATTAGTCTTAGGTGAGGCTGCAACGTGTCTATATTCCGAGGCCGGGCAGGACCCAGAAAAGTATGTCCGGCCAGAGTGTTATCGAGCGTGACGGGACATGTGGTGCACCCCTGCAGGGATGAAAATTAACTATTCGGATAGCCGTGTCCACGGTTACAGGACGACTTGGAGTTGTGCCCCGATCTTATACAACTACAATTGTTACTTAACTGGAATTAGTTTGCCTCGGGATTGCTTCCTCGCAGGGAGTCGAGGGAGGATCTTTAGGCGTGACCTCACTTTAATTTTGCTGCAACAATATGACTATTAATGTGTTACCCCCTGTTCTACTCTCGTCTATTGCTGCAAGACCCTGAAGATGCTAGTCTTCGATAGGACTAGGCCTTCTCTCTCTATTCTCGCATTGCTGCAGTCAGTCCACATATAACCCCCTTCTTTGATACTGATGCATAATTAGAATAGTTCTGATGTAAGACTTGCGAGTACTTTGGATGAGTACTCACCGCTGCTTTGCTCCCCCCTTGTCCCCTTGATCCGTTTGCTGCGACCAGATGATGAAGCCTAGGAGATGGAGGTTCCCGCCGCCGACGACTGCTACCCCGACGGTGCCTACTACTACGTGGAGGCCGCTGATGATCAGGAGTAGTTAGGAGGTTCCCAGGCAGGAGGCCTCGCCTCGTTCGATCGTTGTATCTTTTGTGCTAGCCTTCTCTAAGGCACCCCATGTTTTATGTCTGTACTCAGATATTTGTTGCTTCCGCTGACTCGTGTGTTTATCGAGCTTTCGTATTCTAGCCCTCGAGGCCCCTGGCTTGTAATATGAAGCTGATGTTATTTTTTTGTGTCTAGAGTTGTGTTGTGATATCTCCCCGTGAGTCCTTGGGTTTGATCGTACGCATTTGCGTGTATGATTAGCGTACGATTAAGCCGAGGGCGTCACAAGTTGGTATCAGAGCCAACTGCCTGTAGGTAGCCCCCTTTCCAACTCCTTGGCCGAAGTTGAGTCTAGTGTTTGAAAAACTTTACTAACACTGATGTTGTGGCTTACGGGCCCACATCTCAATTGGGTGGTATTAGTATCTTTTACTCCTTTTCTATACTCTGGGCTCTACTTTTCTTCTCTTTCGGGTCAAAGATTTTACTAACTCTAACATTAGGTTCTCGAATCACATCGATCCGGAGCGCTGGACTATCTACTCTTTTTCTCCTGAATATGTATTACACACACTGTCATTGACATTCGTCAATCTTATTTTCAGATGCGTCCCGCAAGACAGCACGTGCGCCTGACACAGGCCACCGAGACGACTGGGTTCCCGGCCATTTTGGTCGATCTCCTGACCAGGCTGGGATATCGCTGGTACCCCGAGTACACTGTGTTCGAGGATTTCCGCGAGTACAACCAGTACCAGTACCAGGCTGAGGTTCGCATCTTCGACCAGAGGGGCGGCGAGACCCTCGAGCGCCACGTGTTCTGTGGTATTGGAGTGTCGGTCGAGATGGCCGTCCACGATGCGGCCTACATCGCCATCACCCGACTCCGTGGAGCGTACCCTCACCTGGAGGAGAGCCCTTTCAGATACATCCCGCATGCTCCTGCTGGGGATGAGACTGGGTCTGATCTCACTGCCTACGCTTCTGACGTTCGGGAGCGCAGCGACCGTTCCTACGTCGCTGTCTGTGCCCCCCACGTGACGCGTCGCTACGACGCGCGGATTCTGGTGCAGTACACTGAGGCAATGGATCGTGCTTTCCGAGCTCTGACTGTGGAGTTGTATGCTACGCGCGCTCGTCTTTACGACGCGTTGACAGAGCTGCAGCCATCACACTGTCCGAGGGTTCCCCCTTTGCGCATCCGCGAGCCGAGCAGGACAGAGCTACCATCAGCTCTCGAGTGGACAGATGTCGGGGGTAGAACCCCTGCACTTGGACCTCAGCTCCTCGACTGGATGCGGTACCGTCAGCAGAATCACAACGGGACACAGGGTCCTGTCCCTACCTTCTATCACCGCCAGCTACCAGGATTCGATCGTCCTCTCCGACGTTGATGTAGCCTTATCGCTACATCTCGTTGTGGTACTCTTCCACCGCGTGCCTGCGCGCCGCCTAGTGAGTCCAGGGTATCGTCAAATGCGTCCGGGCTATCGTCAAATTTCGAGTTTTTAATCGTTAGTCTGTAATCGAACTTATGTATGGGTCTGTATGTCGAACTCAACTACTATGGAGTATCTATCGCATTTCCCTTTCATTATGCTTGATTACTTCATGAATGCGTGCGATGCCTTTCGATTACTTTAAGCTAAACTACCCCTGCTAAATATTTAACAGGATGGTTAGACCAGCTGGCCGCCCGCGTGGCCGTGCCAACGATGCACCACCCCTGCCTCCTGAGTATATGGCGGGGATGATCCAACAGTTTGAGCTGAACCGCCAGTTTATGCAAGGGCTCATGGATCAGTTCCAAAGGCCGAACATGAACCAACCACAAGGCGTGACACTGCAAGACTTCTGCCGTCTCAACCCTGCGATCTACCGCAGCTCAACTCAGCCTCTTGATGCTGATGACTGGCTCCGTGACATTTCTTATGAGCTAGAGTCTGCCAATGTGCCCCTGGCGAGCTATGTCAACTTTGCCGCATACTTTCTGAAGGGTCCCGCTGCTCAATGGTGGGACAGCCACAGGCGCTCTCAGCCCGATGGAACTATCATCACTTGGGCAGAGTTCAAGGCTGCTTTCCGTGCTCGATACATTCCCCAGGGAATCATGGACCGGAAGAAGCGTGAGTTCCGCAACTTGGTCTAGGGCAACAAGACTGTGGATGCTTATCAGCGGGAATTTCTGGAATTATCTCGCTATGCTGAAGAAGACATTGCGACTGATGCACGCAGGCAGGAGAAGTTCCGTGAAGGCCTCCACCCTGATATCAAGCTGACACTCCTCGTTCAGGACTATGCTGATTTCGCCACCCTCGTGAACAAGGCTATTCAGGTTGAGACTGGTCTGCAGGAATACAAAGATAGCAGCAAGCGCAACCGTGACATGGGCTCATCTTCGGGCTCATCTGCACAGAAGCGGAAGATCTGGATCCCCAACAACATGTATCATGCACCTGCTCCTACTCCGAGGCCGTCCTCTGCTGCACCTCGCCTGCCTCCTCCACCACCTAGGCAGCCGAGGCTTCCAGCTCCACCGCCTCGAGTTCCTCCTTCCCGTCCTGAGGACGGGCTGTGCTTCAAGTGTGGCCGTCCAGGTCACCGTGCTAGAGACTGCAGGCAGAATCCGAATCAGCTGGCACTTCCCACAACTGGCAGTGGCAACAACCGGAACCGCAACTTCAACACTAAGCCTGCTTATGTTCGTGGTCAGGCCAACAACATTGATATGGGTCAAGCTCAAGACCAGCCTGCTACCGTAATGGGTACACTCCTCGTTAACTCGGTACCTGCTTTTGTATTGTTTGATACAGGAGCATCGCATTCCTTTATGTCGGAAAATTTTGCATACATGCATGACATTAGGAGCGAAGAGATGAACATCCCGATAGTGGTAAACACCCCTAGGGGCGAATGCCGAACCTCTGTGGTTTGCCCCCATGTTCCAGTTGAAATTGAAGGATTAGAATTCCTTGCCAACCCAATCCTACTAAAGTCATCCAACATTGATCTCATATTGGGGATGGACTGGTTGAAAGCTCATACGGCATCGATCGTTTGTGCCACCAAAACCGTCCACCTCCTACACCCTTCAGATGAACTAGTAAGCTACCATGCTCATCTCGTCCGTAATGCTGAGGCACGGCTGTATGCTTTGAATGCATTAAATGCGTCGCCTCTGGAAGGGATTGAAAACATTCCAGTGGTCCGAGAATTCCAAGATGTCTTTCCAGAAGAACTTCCGGGGATTCCCCCTGCTCGAGCTGTCGAGTTTGTCATTGACTTGGTACCCGGTACCACTCCTATTGCCAAGCGTCCTTATAAAATGCCACCCCATGAACTCCTTGAACTTAAGCAAGAAATTGACAACTCGCTCCGTCTGGGTTTCATCCGTCCGAGTTCCTCTGCTTGGGGAGCACCTTCTCTCTTTGTTAACAAGAAGGATGGGACAAATCGATTGGTTCAAGACTATCGTCCTATCAACCAGGCCACTATTCAGAACAAATATCCTCTCCCGCGGATAAATGATTTGTATGATCAACTTGCTGGTTCCACCGTTTTCTCTAAGCTCGACCTGAGATTGGGATACCACCAGATCCGTGTTCGCAAGGAGGATATTCCAAAGACCGCCTTTGTTACTCGATATGGATCATACGAGTACACCGTCATGTCCTTCGGCTTAACCAATGCACCGGCAACCTTCTCTTGATTGATGAATTATATATTCATGGACTACCTCGACAAATTTGTCGTGGTATATCTGGATGATATTCTGGTGTTTTCGAAGAACAAAGAAGAGCATGCTGAACATCTTCGTCTTGTACTGGATAAGCTTCGGGAGCATAAACTCTATGCGAAGTATTCCAAATGTGAGTTCTGGCTAGACGAAGTGACTTACCTTGGTCATGTGATTTCTAAGGATCGTATTGCGGTCAACCCCGAACGAATTCAAGCTATTCTTGACTGGACTCCCCCGAAGAATGTCAAGCAAGTCAGAAGTTTTCTCGGACTCGCCAGCTATTGCCGTCGATTCGTCGAGAACTTCTCCAAGATTGCGAAGCCCTTAACCAACCTGCTTCACAAAGGTGTTAAGTATGAATGGACTGATAAATTTCAGGAAAGTTTCCAGGCGCTCAAGGACAAACTGACGTCCGCTCCAGTACTTGCTCCTCCAGATACGAAAATGGATTTCGTCATATACTGTGATGCTTCTCGTCAAGGAATAGGTTGTGTCCTAATGCAGGATCGCAAGGTGATCGCTTATGCTTCACGTCAACTGCGTGCTCATGAAGAGAACTACCCAGTTCATGATCTCGAGCTTGTCGCAGTCATTCATGCATTGAAGGAATGGCGACAATACCTTGTCGGTAATCGCTGTGAAATCGACACCGACCATCAAAGTCTGAAGTACTTGTTCACTCAATCGGAGCTGAACCTGCGTCAACAAAGATGGATGGAGCGTATAGCAGATTTTGACTGTACTATATCATATACCCCTGGCAAGGCTAATGTAATGGCTGATGCCTTAAGTCGCAAGTCATACTGCAACCACCTCCAGGTTCATCAGGTTCACGATCGTTTGCAAGAGGAATTCCGTAAGCTGAACCTCCACATTGTTCCTCAGGGTTACCTTGTTCCCCCTCCTCAAGAGTATCAAAAGATGAACCTTCGTGTTGTTAATCAGGGTTCCCTCAGTAACCTAGTGGTTGAACCAGATCTTGTGAGCTCCATAAAGAATATACAAGACTTTGACGATGATGTCGACAGGATTAAGAGCTATATTGCGAAGGGAAAACCCTCCTTTTTCACTGTTGATGACGGTGGCGCCTTGTATTTCAAGGGTCGCCTATTCGTCCCAAATAAGAAGGAAAATCTCAGGATGACTGGGAAGGTGATGGAAGAAGCTCATGACACACCATTGTCTATTCACCCGGGTAGTACCAAGATGTCCCAAGACATCCGGCAAAGATTCTGGTGGCCCAATATGAAACAAGACATTGCACGCTATGTGGCAGAATGTGATATATGCCGGCGTATCAAAGCAGAACACCAAAAGCCTGCGGGAACTCTGCAACCTATCTCTATTCCCGAGTGGAAATGGGACCACGTTGAAATGGACTTCGTCACTAGTTTTCCCGGATCTTAGAAGGGTAATGATGCTATTCTTGTCGTCATTGATCGACTGTCCAAAGTTGCACATTTCCTAGCCGTCAAAGAAACGATTAATGCTAGTCAGCTGGCAGATCTTTATATGTCAAGAGTTGTTTCACTTCACGGTATTCCGTTGGTAATCAGTTCGGACCGTGGCACCTTGTTCACTTCAAAATTCTGGGAAAGTTTTCAGAAGGCTATGGGGACTCATCTGTCCTTCAGCACTGCATTTCATCCTCAATCCCAGGGACAAGTTGAACGAGTCAACCAAATTCTCGAGGACATGCTTCCAGCTTGTGTCATTTCTTTCGGTAAGAAATGGGAGGAATCTCTCTCGTATGCCGAGTTCTCTTACAACAATAGCTATCAAGCTAGTCTGAAGATGGCCCCTTTCGAAGTATTGTATGGGCGAAGGTGTCGAACTCCTCTAAATTGGTCAGAAACTGGGGAACGGTCACTCTTCGGTCCGGATATTATTCAACATGCTGAAGATCAAGTCCGCATTATTCATGAGAATCTGAAGGCTGCTCAGTCTCGTCAGAAGAGTCAGTATGACCGTCATCATCAAGATATGGTCTATCAACCTGGCGAAAAGGCTTATCTTCGTGTCACACCAATGAGAGGTGCACACCGTTTCGGAATCAAGGGCAAGTTAGCTCCTCGTTATATTGGTCCTTTCACTGTTCTCGAAAGGCGTGGAAGAGTGGCTTATCAATTGGAACTGCCGGCGAGCCTTTCTCAGGTTCACGATGTCTTCCATGTTTCTCAGCTCCGTCGCTGCTTCAAGGACCCTATTCGAGCAGTGGATCACGATATGCTTGAGCTACAACAAGACCTCTCTTATAAAGAGCATCCGGTCCGCATTCTCGATCAAGCTGAACGTAAAACTTGTCGCAAGGTCACCAAGTTCCTTAAGGTGCAGTGGTCAAATCACTCTGAAGATGAAGCCACTTGGGAACGCGAGGATCATCTTCGTGATGAATACCCCGGGCTCTTTCCCTCTACCTCTTAATTCTCGGAACGAGAATTCTTGTTAGTAGGGGAGAATTGTGACATCCTCGACTTTTGCAACAGTAATTATTGTGATTAAGCTACAGTGATCAACCGCTAATGATGCCACGTCATCGAATTCCCATCTCAGACCCGCGTTGATTCGAGTTTGGTCCGGATTCAAAATTTGAAAACAAACAGAAAGTATTTTATAAATTCATGTTAAGTATCGAAAGAACATATATGTAAAAAAGAAAGTATTAAAAAAATGATAAAAGAAAGAAAAGAAAATTGAAAGAAAGAAATAATAAAAAAAAGGAAAAAGGGAAAACAAACTAAAACAAAACAAAAGAAACAAAAAAAAGGAAAGAAAGAAAGCCCCCCCCTGGCCTGGCTGGGCCAAGAGGCCCAACCGGCCAGGCCCCCCCGCGCCCCCTCCCGCTAAACCCTAGAGCCCCTGGCGGCAGGCCACCCCTCCCTCGCTACTCCCTCCTCCCACCGAGCGCCGCCACTCCCTCGTCCCAGCCCCCACCCCCACGAGAGCCCCCAACCACCCACGCTCTCTCACTCTCTCCCGTAACCCCCCACCCCCACGCCAGATCCCCCTCCACATCCCGTCGCCCCCCTCCTCTCCACCTCGCCCATCTCGGCCGGCGCCCCTCCCTGGCCGGCGCGCCTCCCCCCGCCGGCGAGCAGCCCCCCCCCACGGCCTCCCTCCACCGGCCCTCCTCTCCACCGCCCGATCTCCCCTGCCCTCTCCCTCGGTTCCCCTCCCGTCGGCTCCCTCCTCCAACCGCCGGCGGCCTCTCTCCCGTCGGCTCCCTCCTCCAACCGCCGGCGGCCTCTCCCCCGTCGGCCCCTCTCCCGACCGGCGAGCCCCTCGGCCTCCACCCCGCCGGCAGGGGGCCCCGGCTGCCTTGGCCCTCCACCATCGGCCGGCCCCCCCTTCACCAACTCCGGTAACCACCACCACCACGGCCACGGCGTCCCGGCCACCTCGGGCTCCTCCTTGCCGGAACCGCGCCGTCACCGTCACCGTCATCGCTTCGTCCGCCTCCACGCCGTCTCCTCCGCCTCTTCCCGCGAACTCCGGCTTCACCGGCCCGTCTCGACACCGTCGGTGAGCCCCTCCTCGGGCTCCTCCCACCATGTCGATCTCCTCGCCGTCCCGGTTCCGTTCCGGCAAACGGGACCTCGATCCGGCGACGGTAGCCTCCGGTAGGAGGATTTGAACTTTCGGTTCTTCTAGGTGGAGTTCGCACACAGAGTTCTCTGTCTCTGTGTTAGCAGAGAGGGAGATGAGAGTTTTGAGAGAAAAAAAATAAAAAGCATAAATGATGTATTAAATGCGTATGTATGTATGTATGTATGAGATGTGATGTATGTATTTGCGTATATGGATATTTAGAGGGATACGGTATTTGCACGGTTAGGTATCTAATAATAAAGAGATGAGAATATAGCCTTAGGTCACTTACCGGTGGGGCCAATGCACCCGCTGTCTATGACAGGGAGGCCCCACGCAGTAGTTAATATAAATAATAAAAAAATAATGTTTTTATTAAATAAATAGATATATTAGTTAAAATAAATAATTAACATAATTAAAGTATGACACGTGGGCCCCTCGTTGAATTAATCTGATTAATAAATAATTAATCTTAATAAAAACTTGTGCCTATGACGTTCGGGACCCGCAGGTCAGTTGACCGGTCATATGTTGATGTCAGCATGACATCGCGATGATGTCATAATGGGATTTTATTAAAATAGCTAAATCTGTTTTTAATTCCTAAATAATTAATAAAACTTTGAAAATTAATATTAAATAATCCGTAAGTCAGATCAAAATATTTTCAACATGAAAATTGATTAGCAGAACGAGACGAACCCTGATACACGGCCCGTTCGTCTGTCACGCGTCCCTAGCATAGCAAACATGGAACTTTTCCATCGTTTCCAGTATAACCGGTAGTAGCCCGAGACCCGGAAAATATCGTCAGATATTCTTCCGACCCGTCTATGACGGATGTTGCTGTGTTAGTTCATGTCTAGCCTGCATCTTGCCATGTCATGCTTTGTGTTGCATCGGTGCTATTATTTATTGTTTCTTCCCCCTCTTCTTACCGGTAGGCCCCGAGACTGACGCTGCTGCCAGGTTCATCTACGACCCTGCCGATCAGTCCTTTGCCGCAGAGCAGCAAGGCAAGCAAACCCCCCCTTGATCATTCCTATATCACCTATGTCTTTCTTCCTACTGCTTGCATTAGTATTGTGCTACTGTTGTAGTTAGCTCCTATATCTGATGCATAGCCTGTTTTTGATGAACTGCTACTTTCAGTCATGTACTTTAAATATGCTTAGTATAGGTGGAGCAGTCATCCCCTCTGACCCCGTAGATCAGTTGCCCCGCTTATTTTCAAATCTCGATCTCTGATCGACGAGCCAGACCCGACACAGCACATTCACCCCCTTTGTTGTACGACGCTACAGAGATACTATCGGGTACCGAGGGTGACACCTCACTAAGTACTCCTGATGATATCTCTGTAGTATAGCTAGTCGGTCGTGGTTATCGAGGGTGATTCCTCTTTCACCATTCCCGATGACGTCTCTGTCATGCCACCCCGCGAGTGTGGGACCCCCGAGGGTGATTCCTCTAAGCCCACCTTGACGGGTACATCGTTCGGAATCCAACGAGGGTGATACCTCGGATTCCCCCGATGTTACAACCACACAGTTACTCGACCATGTTACTGGGATCATTGGTGATTAGTTGTAAGACGGGTGGATTCCCGTGAGACTGTGTTGCTGGCCTAATTAAAATGCTAATGGATTTGGGTATTTGATCTGGGTTGGTCGGAGACCTTTTCGCACTAACCGGCTATGCGGGAAGAATTATGGGTACTCGGCGTCACGGTATCAGCCGAAGCTTTTTAGATGCCAGCAATGTAGCGGCGCGCGCCCGAGTGGTCCCGAGATGCATCGCGCTTGTGATTAAGGGATGCTAGGACTGACGTCGGCCGCCCACGCCACGTGCAGGAGCATGAAGGGGAACTTGGCCCATGAACCCTTTGTGCTTAGGATTTAGACCGGCGGGCTGGCCTCTCTGATTAGTCTTAGGTGGGGCTGCGACGTGTCGATAATCCGAGGCCGGGCAGGACCCAGAAAAGTATGTCCGGCCAGAGTGTTATCGAGCGTGACGGGACATGTGGTGCACCCCTGCAGGGATGAAAATTAACTATTCGGATAGCCGTGTCCACGGTTACAGGACGACTTGGAGTTGTGCCCCGATCTTATACAACTACAATTGTTACTTAACTGGAATTAGTTTGCCTCGGGATTGCTTCCTCGCAGGGAGTCGAGGGAGGATCTTTAGGCGTGACCTCACTTTAATTTTGCTGCAACAATATGACTATTAATGTGTTACCCCCTGTTCTACTCTCGTCTATTGCTGCAAGACCCTGAAGATGCTAGTCTTCGATAGGACTAGGCCTTCTCTCTCTATTCTCGCATTGCTGCAGTCAGTCCACATATAACCCCCTTCTTTGATACTGATGCATAATTAGAATAGTTCTGATGTAAGACTTGCGAGTACTTTGGATGAGTACTCACCGCTGCTTTGCTCCCCCCTTGTCCCCTTGATCCGTTTGCTGTGACCAGATGATGGAGCCCAGGAGATGGAGGTCCCCGCCACCGACGACTGCTACCCCGACGGTGCCTACTACTACGTGGAGGCGCTGATGATCAGGAGTAGTTAGGAGGTTCCCAGGCAGGAGGCCTCGCCTCGTTCGATCGTTGTATCTTTTGTGCTAGCCTTCTCTAAGGCACCCCATGTTTTATGTCTGTACTCAGATATTTGTTGCTTCCGCTGACTCCTGTGTTTATCGAGCTTTCGTATTCTAGCCCTCGAGGCCCCTGGCTTGTAATATGAAGCTGATGTTATTTTTTTGTGTCTAGAGTTGTGTTGTGATATCTTCCCGTGAGTCCTTGGGTTTGATCGTACGCATTTGCGTGTATGTTTAGCGTACGATTAAGCCGAGGGCGTCACAGTGGATGACACTAGTTTTAACTAGCCAATGAAATATTTCTCACATATTCAATTTCTGAGGCAATAAATGTAGCATCCTTCTTTTCATTGGACTTGCATGATTGATGTAACTAATTTCTTTTCTCTAATCTTTGTGAATTAAATATGGCGTGGGACTCAAAGCACTTTAACTCAATTAAACTCAAAATGAATCTAATATAATAAAAATCTGAATTTTTTTAAATAAGCCCTATAAACTGAAAAGGAGGAAGTATTGATTTGGGTTCACTTTGATCGCAGTCATGTCACGCTAGCGCCACGGCAGCATAATTAGGGGTGTGGCTGGGCTGACGTTGAACGCCGCATGTCCTATTCCTCGCCGTCGCTTGTTCTAGACGACCTCCCGTCCAGTTGCATTGACCCTCACATAGAGTTTCCCCGCGCCAAAAGGCGATTTGCTCATCCTGGACGGGGGCGCTTAGTGGACGCATGGCTGCTGGGTAGTACACAGCTTCGGCTGCCGTGGACGGCGGCCCTCGCGGCGGACATGCGGCGTTCGACTTCACACTTACAAAGCCCTCGCGCCCGTCCCGGGCAAGCTATCCGGTCACTGATTGATCATAAAAAAGTGATCTAGACGGACCACTCGTGCATTATTGCTGATGCGATTATGTGACACATGTGTACATCTACGCTCTTTCATATCATTACTTTGTCTAGAATAAAAAAATGTTGTTATCCACCGACGTCATATAGAGGAAAAAATATTTATTGAAAACATAACAATATCGATGTCTTCTTTTTAAATTTTAGTAAAAAACATGATACAAAAAATGGATGTTTGCATACATGCATCCCTACCAACGCTTCGGATAGACTGATTCGACGTGTCTCTATTTCTACATGCAGCTCCGTTAGACTAAGAACATCTATAGCCGAACCCCTTATATCCTTTTTAAACGTTCGGACAGACCGTCCGACAACTGATCGGTCACGAAAAAGCGATTCAAACGGATTCTTCATATCCATCTCAAATGTTCGGACAAACGAATATGACAGGGAGATGTCCGTCCGGCAACTGATTGATCCCTCTCTCGTGTGTCCTGTAGAGCTGTTGTCACTGCTTACTCCTTAATTATATATAAGTAAGTGATCAAGAGCATGTGTAATTAAGTGTCTTAAGAAAAATCCGATGTGTTCTTGTATCCATCAGTTGGATCCCGTTGACCTTGCCCACCCCATGAAGGCAAGCATGTATGAACGGAACCGGATCCTCTAACATTAAGAAGGGATGTCACCCTGTACAGTGCTAACCTATTGTAAAATGTAGAAGGAAAGTTAGAGATTATTAGCAGGTTATTTACTGTTTAATGTTTACTGTAGATATTATAAGGGTTTGGCCACTTTTAATGGGGGTGCTATAGATGCTTTAAGAGCATCTAAGAGCATCTATAGATGCTTTTGTCCGCCACCCCGTGAGGATTCAAGCGGCAGGCTGAGGTCACGGAGGCCACAAAGAGGTCGAGCTCGTCCAATTCGAACCGGCGGCGATCGATTCTAGTGTCCAACGGTCTTTTTCAGTGTGCGGTGATGAATTCCAGCTAGTTTCGGGCAGATTCCAGCAAATTCCTCGATGGCGTGTTTGCTCCGACGAGGTTTGACCAGTATATGGGGCGCCCTCGGTTCTTCCGGCCTTCAAATATAAGGCTCTCGGGGTGTGGATTCCCGTAAAACTCTTACGGGTTTGGCCACTTATACGATATATGTTCTGAACACTTTTTTTATCAAAACTTTTAAACGCAGAAATTATAAGGGTTTGGCCACTTTTAATGGGGGTGCTATAGATGCTTTAAGAGCATCTAGAGCCGGACTTGGTAAACCCAAACATTCAAATGCCCACGGACGCGCCCGGATGCGTCCACGGGCACTGACCAGTCAAGCCTTTAATTTTCTTTTCCACAACAGGACACCTTAATTAACATACCTCAAATTCATATAAACTCGTGCAACTATGTAAACGATGCCCTACACACATTGTCTGGCTACTGCATCACACCATCCCATCGGACTATCAAAATTTGACATGTTTGACTATGATGGAGAAGATCATCCACGGCTGCCCTTGCCCTTTCCGGTGCCATTGTTGTCCTTCTCACGGAAGTATCAGTAGAAGACGCAGTAGGGATCGACCCGGATTTGTCAAAGTCCTCCTTCCCCTACTTGGGTGGCAGTCCAGCCATGGCACGGACCATCCGATTCTGCTCTAAGGCAAGGGTGCGCATGCTCCTCCGTTGCCGCTTATTTACAATGCCAACGCCGATGGCTTTCTCCTCTGCATCTGCCCGTGCCGCTGTCGTGTAGGCAGCAAGGCGGGCCTCCGCCGCCCTTATACTCTCCTTCCCACGGTGTTCACACATGTCTGATGGGACTCATATCCACCGGACTAGTGATGGGTAAGGGGAGATTTGAAGGCTCCCCGGACTGCGATGATCCAGCCCCGGTAGATCCGAACACCCGATACGCCAACACCTCTGCTTGTAAGGGGATTATTAGGTTTAAGCTCACACCAGAGCAGGATACTGCATGCTACAAAGCCTAGTGTTCAATGCATGGTATCTTTTTCTAGTGAGGAGCAGAGCACAACGCAACCAAAGCTTCCAATCTGACTAATCAATCATGACAGTAACTGCAAGTCTACTAGAAAATATAGAGACGACCGGGTCCCGCTGAGAAGCTTGCGGCGACGAGCGACCTGTACTGCCAGGTCGCTATTCCACCGGCCCACCGCTCTGTTGTCTCCGGCAAGCTATCGGGTTGGCTCTATGGGTGAAGGACTGGGGTGCTGAAGATGGTCTCTATGGGTGAGATGAGCCCAACTAAATCATCATTCATTCCTTCAAGGGGCTAAATTGATGCTCTTCTTATGCTTGTCGACACCAACAGAATTCAGAGTCACAAGTCACTCCACTCCAATCCTCGCCAGGCAAACTACTTTATTTGACGGTGGAGGTTGTACCCTCCCGCATGCCGACGGTGCTGTGGCCCCTAATCCTGGCTCCTATTCTCCGTTGTGCAGGCCTCACTTCATGGTGCCGTGGTGAGAGGCATGGAGGCTTCATGACCGCGATGACGCAAGATGGTGGTCGGTTTGGTGGCAGGCTCTGGAGCATCCGAGGTGAAGGTTAGGGTCGGGGGAAACCCCTGTCGGCCTGGCCGACACCGTCGCGACGACGCCGGTGGGTGCCGCCGGACCTTCCTGGAGGGCGTCGGGGGTGACCCTTCATCTTCCCTCGTCACGTACCGGGGGAAACCCTTGGCAGCAACGTTGTCATCGTCGCGGTCCTTCTTGGAGGTGTTGATTGATACTGGTGCTTCGGAGCCTTGGAGCTTGGTGGAAGATCTTCAGTGGGTGCAGTAGTCATGAAGCTTCTTCGTTTCTGTCGATTACGCCGTTGTCGCCATTTTTCTCTTGTTGTTTCTCTTTCGTTTATTTTGGGTGTAATTGTGCTGATTGTGTCCCAGAACCTATTGTGGGTTGTATTGGTTGGTTGCTTTGTAATACAAAGAGAGGGAACCCTTTTCCGGGGGAGCATGTAATACTTGTTAGTAAATAACGTGTCCCAACTAAGTTTTATTTTGGTTTTGTTAAGTGGACACTATTAGGCTATACTCCCTCTGTAAATTAATATAAGAATGTTTACATCACTATTTTAGTGATCTAAGCGTTTTTATATTAGTTACGGAGGGAGTACTTTTTTGTTCTATATGTATCATCCAATTTGCTCTCAATCTGACTAATTAATGATGACAGTAACTGCAAGTCTACTAGAAAATATAGAGACGACCCACGGTTGCACGCCATTAATTACTACCGCGCTTCAGTTCCCTGGTAGTGATAGAAAATTTAGTTACTTGGCTTCAGCCCCCTTGGTACAAATGCGATATTATCCACCAATGCTCTGGTAACAGTAAAAACAATGATGAGCAGCCACATGGTCGAGGCAGAAGGCTTTAGATGTCAGCGTCAGCTTAGATTGTCTTGGATTGGATTTAGTATCCCACGGCTCTAAAAATGTCTGAAGCCATGGTTCAGACATTCAGTTCGGTAACTACATTTACATAGCGGCTAACGCTAGAGTTCTGGTCCATTTTGCACTTCTTGAGAGTCGTCACAAGAGCCTTCTTCAGAGTCATCACAAGAGCCTTCTTCAGAGATTAAATCGTCAATGCACAAAAATAAGCAGAGTTAGCAACGGACTGTAGTAATCACGGAAAAACAAGGCAGCAAAGAGGAGGGTTACAGGCTTACAAGCGTGGGCGAAAATACTTCTTGGGGATGTGCTTTATCTTAAGCCAGTTTGGATCTCCTTCTGTTTGACAACCCTTCATCAGCTCATCATCGCAGACAATAAGATTAAACCCCTTGAGAGACTGGGGCAGTGTTGGAAGCGACTGGATATTCTTGCAATCGTCGATCTGCAGTATCTCGAGCGAAGTGAGGTGCTCCATATTGCCTGGTAAGGCGTCCCAAGCTTGAGGATACGTAGATGAGGGAAAGCCTCAAGTTCAGGACCAGGTCCCCCCACTTGGCCGCAGTCGTAGAATTCAAGTGCTTGCAGGTCCTCTGGGCCACCGTTCAGCCTACCCACCATCCAATCTGGGTACCTTGAGCCGCTGTAGTAGTCGATAGACAGTGCTTTAACCCCCACGGGAGGGCACAACCCCTCAAGCACCTCTGCTTCAACTTCTGCTTCAACTTTAATGTGACCAGAAAAGCTCAGTGTCAATGCCGTGAGCCTTTCCTTGGCAGCTAGATTGGCTTCAAGAGCTTCCTCCTTGCTTTTAACATTTCCAAGGCCAGAGATCTCCAGCTCCCCACGAAGCTTGTTTAGGTCCCTAAGCTGCTTTATCTCATAACCCTCTTCATTCTTTACTATGAAGCCAGCTGCTGGTATTCTTTGAAGTGAACTCAACCTGCCTATGTGATGAAAGCTCCCGAACGAGCAGAATATGTGTCGTAAGTTGATAAGGTCAGCAAAGATAAAATCGGAAATATCGCCAACAGCAAAATCTAGCAGCTGGATATGGAGTAGTTTAGCTAGCGCGCTTGGTAAAATAACCTTGCAGCTCCAATTTGTCCTGCAAGCTAGATAGCGGAGGTGCTTTAACTGAATGATGGATTCTGGGACCAAGAACTTATCATGGGGAGTGCTGAATTGACAACTCTGGTCGAAACCAATAGCCAGTATCTTCAACTTCGGCAGCCTCATGCATATACCCTCAATGACCTTTTCATCAACTGGTGTATCCCTTTCGACAACATTGATAATGAGAGTGCGTAAATTTTCCAATCCAAGGATCTTCTTGGTAATCAATTCTGCGTTATATTTCTCAATGAAAAGATGGCGGACATCTCGAGGGACATCTTCTGTCCAGCCTTCTCTTCTATGGCCCCTTTCATTCTCGATTTTGAAGCAATCAGTTCCAGCTATCTTGTTTACTAAATCATGCAGCAGATCATGAATTGTAAAGCAATCATCATCAGACCAAATCATTCTTTCTGGTTGCATAAATGAGCATGACACTAACTCTTCAATGTAGCCCTCAGCTACATCTTCCATCTCCTCTGTTGCACAACTGATATTTACAAACCCTTGTGCTATCCACAAGTGGACTAACTTGTCCTTTTCCAATTTGAATCTTCTGGGGAAAATATTGCAGAATTCAAAGCATCGCCTGATGTCCGGATTAAGCTGCTTATAGCTCCACCAAAGAGCATCCATGGTGTCATTCAACATGTCAAGCTTGGCAACATTTTTCCAAAAACTGATATTTGGGTTTGCCACAAGCCGTCCTGCAACTGTTACTGCTGCAATAGGTGATCGGTGTAGCTTTTTGGCAATCTCTCTCCCAACTTGTTCAAATTCTTTAACTACAATACTTTTACCACTCAAAGCATAATGCATAAACATCTTCAAGTACTGATCCTCATCCAAACCAGGCATTTCAATAAGTTCATCGCAACACAGAGCTCCAGCTGCTTCTTTTGTTCGAGCTGTCACTAGTATTTTGCTTCCTTTCGCCCCAACAATAAGTGGAGAGATTAGTTCCTCCAGTTGTGAGTCGTGCTTGTTCTTCACCCAGAGATCATCCAATATCAAGAAAAAACGTTTGCCACACAACGCTTCCTTCAGCTTCTCTTCCAGCTCTTCACGATCGGAAATATTAGAGTGCCGATCTTTGGTAATATCCTTTAGCATTTCATGAAATACATCATCCACGCTAAAAGTCTCGGACACATGAATGCACATGATGGTGTCAAAAAGTTTATCCTCCTTACATTCCTCATTTATGTAATCTCGAATGTATCCTGCAAAGGTAGTCTTCCCCGACCCTGCAACACCATATATGCCAATCACAAAGTAACATGGACTAGAACATGGTGCATCACCCTGTGGTGTCTCACGCAGCATTGCCATGATATCATCACGCAACACCTCTTGACCAAATATCTCCCGCTTGCTAGCAGCTCTAATTCTGCTCCTGTTTTTGTTGGCAATGTCACTTGGTGCGCTGTTGCTTTCCACACCCAAGAGTTGTGACCTATTCACTTCACTGACTATTTTTTTTACCTTCAGTATTCTTTTCTTCAATTTCCCTCTTGAGATAGCAGTAAGGAATATATCTAATATATCGAATAAGGCGGCATTCTCCTGGAAGAAGCAAAATATCAGATGAGCATGTGGAAAACTGGTGGCATAGGAGACTATGCAGAACAAATGACATATCAGTGGTGGGATAAAAACTGGTAGATGTACATTCAGAACAAAACTGCATGTGGAAAACATTAATAGGCACACAACATAGTATTAATGCGCAAATCAATAATTTTGTGACTTATGTCACATTGGCCATTTCCTTGTAGAATCAATGAATAACTTGTAGACTGTGCATGTTCATCTATCACATTACTCCGTTTTGTTAAAATACAAGTCTGCAGTAGCATGGTGTGTTTTATTTTCTTTGTTGACCACTGATCGATGGTGTGAAATGAGGGAATTAGTATCTTATCAATTTAGACGAAAACTATAGTGCTATTTGAACACGCCATAAACATATGAGATGACATGTTTGTTCCCACATACACCATAAACATATGATATAATTTGAACACGGACTGACAACAAAATCAACTGAAACGAAGAGCATATGGAGTGGGTGATGAAATTGGGTGTACCTGACATATTTTGATGCCAAGCACTTGATATGACCAGTTTCTGTAAAAGCAGGCAAACTCAAACACATGACCTAACCAGCTGTATAGTGATGTACAACAGCTCTTGAAGAAGTCCAACGAACTGCACAAGCAAGAGAGCCACCACCCCGACAAGGGATTTGAGGCCGTAGTCACCGGATCGGGCTCGTCGTCGGATGCCTCAACACTGGTTGTCATAGGTTCAGGCTCGTCGTCGGATGCCTCAACACTAGTTGTCACAGGTTCAGGCTGGTTGGCCGAGGCCTCAAAACTGCTAGTCACAGGCTCGGGCTCGTCGGAGGCCGCAGCCCCGGCTGTCACCGGAACGGTCTCATCGCTGGAGGCCACAACACTGGTACTCGCAGTCACCGGATCAGGCTCATGGGAGGCCGCAGCACCGGTAGTCACCGAAACGGCCTCATTGTTTGGGACCGCATCACTGGCAGTCTCCGGATCAGGATCGTCGAAGGTCAGAACACCGGTAGTTACCGGAACGATCTTATTACCAGAGGCTTCAGCGTTGGTACTCATATCTATAATCACTTGAATGGGCTTGTCTGAGACCACCTCGGCACTGACATTCACCCCAACAGATTCCTCTGACCTGCACAGAAGGAACAAAGACAAGGAGCTGTCCCGCACCCACTGCAATAGCCGAGCTGATTTTGTCCGGACGACGCATGCAATGGAGACGCAGCAGCATTTGCAGATGGCAATGCAAGCGGAGAAAACACCATAGAGGCGGTCGCAACATCTGAGTACGATCTTGTGCTGAGACCAGGACATGATCTTCCGCACCCACTGCATTATCCAAGCTGATGCCATCTGGACACAGCTGCTGCATCTGAGGACGATCTTGTGCTGGGCATCGTCAAAGATGTCTTCGGCATCCTCGAGAGCGTGCCTCAGCATGGCGGCCATCTTGTCCAGCGCATCCAAATCGGTTTTCACTCTCTTTCCTCTCTGCATCATCCTCTCTTGATCGACGGACTGCATCGTCTTCTTCAGCTCCGGGATGATGTGGATCTCCAGATCCTGCAGCTTGTCGGACGCGTCAAAGCCGAGGAAGAGAAGGATCTTTGGCAGCACCAAGGTGATGATGGGCGACAAGAACCAGCCCAGCACAGTTACCATGATCACAGACATGGTTTGGGTAGGGTGTTTTTGCTGCAAAAGAAAAATAAAATAGAATATGTGAAATGGGGTATTCTCTTACCGGAGGCGAGGAGCTAGAAACAGAGAAAAACTAAAAAAATGAAGAGTGTGAAATGGGAACTTTGGAAAGAGATGATGTTTGGTTTCCTTACCAACGATGGAGGAACAAAGCCGGAGTCGCCGTCCCGCTCCCCCCGGAGCTGCGGTTATGGGGGCGTGGGAGATAATTGTTGAATTCGCGTGGCGTGGGGGTCTGTGAATGCTGATACTCGAACAGGGACCGGAGGTTGCTGCAATTTTACTCCTGGCCTACAAGATGGTGGAGCGCCATAAGATCTTGTTGCTGGGAATCCAATAATAGGATGGAAACAAGGTGGAAAATGGGGATTTTATTTTTCTTTCGACGGACAAGCAGGCAGAGGGAGGGAGAGAGAGAGAGACAGAGGTCTGTTTTGGGGAAAGAAGTGATTGTACCTATATGGTTGATGAGGAAGAAGAAGACGACGGAAGGGCGATCGCCGGTGGTGACGACTTGGGCGGCGGTCGACGAGGAAGAAGAGATTGAGGAGGAAGCTAAATGGTGGACGTGGAAGAAGAGAGCGTTCCTATGTAGCGGAGCCGCCGTGTAGGTGTAGGGGGCGGTTGACCTCAGCATGAGTCGTGTACTACGTGTGGCCTTTCGTTGAACAAGCCAGAAGTTGGTTAGACTTCACTATCGAGAAGGATGTATTATTGTACGGCAGCGATTGTTGGCTATGTCGTTGGCGCTGGACGTCTTCGCTCGTGCCAGAGAAAAAATACAAAGACCTCAGCAAATGCATGGATGACCATTCGTTGCTCTATCGCAAGTTGGCATATATATATATCTTGCTCAATGCTCATCGGTCGAGCTCGATCGCTTCACCACTTGCTTCATGTATCCGGGAAGATGAATCCGGCCAGGCTATAGGTACAGGCTATACGCACCGCGCCGTCAGCGGACCCCCTCTCCGCCCCCACTCCCGCTTCGCCGCTGCCGGAGGGGACGCCGGCGAAGCCGCGCGCGCCCCGGGGATGGCGGCGGCAGGGCCCCTCGCGTCGGCCCTCGGGCTCTGACGGCGGCGCCCCGCGTCGACGGTTGCGGGATCCGGTGTGATCTCGCCAATCGGTGGCGGCAGATGGGCGGATCCGGGGCTCCATGGCCGGATCTGGCGGGGCACTCGGCCCTGGTGGTAGGGAGCGGCAGCCGGGCGCGACTGCGTTGGTCGGTTGGGCACGAGCAATGTCCAGGCCGCGCGGTGCAGTGGCCTTGGCTGGGGTTGTGATGGTGCGTGGCGGCCATGCTCAGCGGTCGGTGACGGTGGATATCCAGCGCAGCTCCGGGAGAAATCCTTGCTCCGGTCTTCATCGGAGTCGCGATGGCGACGCCCGCGGGTGCCGCTATCTTTCTTGGAAGCGTCGTTGTAGAAGTGTGCTGTTCCCCTTCGTCGGCCGCTGCCCGCACCGCAACGTGCGCCCCCCAGGTCCTGATTTGTGGGCCTCTCTCCTGCGGATTGACGGTGCCGACGTGGTTGCCGGGGCCCTTCCTGCGGGTGAAGCCGGTGGAGGAGATTCGGATTGGGGGAAACCCCTCGGTTGGCCTAGGCCCGCCATGCCGCCGACGACGCTCAAGGGCGTCGCTATTCTTTTTGGAGACGTCGGTATACATCTGCTCCTCTGCTCCCCTTCCTTGCCTCTCGGGTGAAAACCCTAACTTCGGTGGGCGGCGGCGGAGTCCTTGACGTCGTGACCTTCCTGAAGGCGTCGCCTTGAGGGCTGAGTGGTGGTGGGCACTGTGTGGGTCCTGAACGGTTGCTGGTGGTGGGCACTGCTTCGGGAGAAACCCTAGGATCTGGTCTTCCAGATTGAACGATGGCGGTACTGCGGTGCCGTTTCTCTCTTGGGAGCATCGTTTGTGGAGTAGCGCTAGCAGACTGAGGCAGGAGGTGGTGCGGCTTCGTCTTGCACGGAATTTCGGTGGAGCTGTCAAGTCATGTCTGGCCGACAGGTGCTACGCTGAGTCATGCCTGGTTGGCAGGTGCTACGCACGGCAGATCTCCTGGAGTCTACACAGCTGGACGGATGAGCGCAGGGCGGTGGCGCCGTTGGGCGCCGTGGTGGCGTCGACGGATGATTGGAGTGGCAAGGATGATGCGGATCTCTTTCCTGAAGATGGGTCAGTGGTTCGAGGATGATGGCGACTGGTAAAACGTGTGCGTGAGGTGTGCGTTTTAGGTGTGTTGCACCGGCTGTTTCCCGATACGTTATGTGGATGGATTGGAAACAACACCGGTCTTAGATATGTGGAGTGAGAGCACTCCATATTATCGAGTTTGTAGGTGTGAGTGGTGGTTTTGGATGGATTGATGTATAATCTTGTTAGATCTTTGTGGAATAATTAATAAGATGGCCGCATGCATCGATTGATGCAGAGGCCGGGGGTTTGACCTCCTTTTCTAAAAAAAATAATATGAATATCCGTACATGGGTTGAAAATAAGTACAAATTAAACCATTGTATTAAGCGGTAGTGATAAGATCGATTCAAGAAAAGAACAACATGCCGGGGATTCACATCCATACCCGATCGATGCACGGATTAAAAGAAATGAACAAGGCATCATTTCATGGTAGATATATATACAACCAAGAGAAACACACACGATCTAGCAGCAGGAGATAGATAGATAAACTAATAAAACATAAATAACTGATCGAACCAACTGGTACTGCTTCATCTGACTAGTTCGGATTTCATGATAGCTGTGAGAGGATCTTCTCTGCTAAGGCTCGCATCTTGGCATCACATGTATCACAATCTCGGATCCTTTCCATGCTGGTCTTCAACTTGTATTTGCGTGAGATGTGCCCACACAGTTCGATGCCTCGAGGAGCTGGAGTGCTGGACAGCCACCCTCATGGACACTTCCTGTACTATGTTGGAGCATGTGCCAACATCGACGCCATGGTGGTGAGGTGACATGGCCGAAACAAAAAGAATAATTGCACTGTGTCTCTTACTGCACAAG